>NC_061510.1:205870624-205895971 GCF_022539505.1 Lolium rigidum
CTGGTATCTTGATGGCTCAAACCATCCGGTTTGGCATGCCTTTGGCATACCGGGGGTCATCCCCCCAACAGCCGCCATCGCGAAGCCAAGATCTGGGGGACAGGAGTCTCTGTTCCGGCACGCCGCCGGGACGGGGAAGTGCCCCCGGAAGGCCTCTCCATCGACACCACCGCCATCTTCATCACCGCTGTTGTCTCCCATGAGGAGGGAGTAGTTCTCCCTCGAGGCTAAGGGCTGTACCGGTAGCTATGTGGTTCATCCCTCTCCTATGTACTTCAATACAATGATCTCATGAGCTGCCTTACATGATTGAGATTCATATGAGTTTTGTATCACTATTCATCTATGTGTTACTCTAGTGATGTTAGTAAAGTAGTCTATTCCTCCTCCATGGTGTAACGGTGACAGTGTGTGCATCATGTAGTACTTGGCGCAGGTTATGATTGTAATCTCTTGTAGATTATGAAGTTAATTATTGCTATGATAGTATTGATGTGATCTATTCCTCCTTCATAGTGTGATGGTGACAGTGTGCATGCTATGTTAGTACTTGGTGTAATTGCAATGATCTATCATGCACTCTAAGGTTATTTAAATATGAACATCGAATGTTGTGGAGCTTGTTTACTCCGGCATTGAGGTGCTCTTGTAGCCCTACACAATTAGTGGTGTTCATCATCCAACAAGAGAGTGTAGAGTGGTTTTATTATGCGATCAATGTTGAGAGTGTCCACTAGTGAAAGTATGATCCCTAGGCCTTGTTTCTAAGCATCGAATCTCCGTTTATTTACTGTTCTGTTGCATGTTTACTCGCTGCCATATTTTATTCAGATTGTTATTACCACTCATATACATCCATACTACTTGTATTTCACCATCTCTTCGCCGAACTAGTGCACCTATACATCTGACAAGTGTATTAGGTGTGTTGGGGACACAAGAGACTTCTTGTATCATGATTGCAGGGTTGCTTGAGAGGGATATATTTGACCTCTTCCTCCCTGAGTTCGATAACCTTGGGTGATCCACTTAAGGGAAACTTGCTGCTGTTCTACAAACCTCTGCTCTTGGAGGCCCAACACTGTCTACAGGAATAGAAGCGTGCGTAGACATCAAGCACTTTTCTGGCGCCGTTGCCGGGGAGGAAAGGTAAAAGGCACTCATACTCCGGTCCCAGGTAACTAAGTACTTTTCTGTTGCCGTTGTGTGTGTGTTCGAAGCTATTTCCTTTAGATCCTGCAATTGCATCTTTTTGTTTCTTGTTAAACACTAGTAAGGCATAATGGAAAACATCTGTGAGCTTTTTGTACTATTTCCTGAGTCAAGACATGAATGGTTTAATGCGAAAATTTAAAAACCTATGGAACCTTATTTGCATGCTAGTAGCAATGATATTAGTATGAACACTTTGAACACCATTGTTGATAATGATATAGAAAATTCTAAGCTTGGGGAGGTCGGTTTTGATGAGAATGATCTCTTTAGCCCTCGGGTATTGAGGAGAAAGTTTATGTTGATTATGATATGCCTCCCATATATGATGATTATAATGATAGTGGTCTTTTGGTGCCGCCTACTATGGAGAGTCAATTTTATTGTGATTATACTATGCCTCCTATATTTGATGATGAGAATAATAATGATAGCTACTTTGTTGAATTTGCTCCCACTACAACTAATAAAACTGATTATGCTTATGTGGAGAGTAATGATACTTTTATGCATGTGAATAAGAATGATTTATGTGATACTTATATTGTTGAGTTTGTTCATGATGCCACTGGAAATTATTATGAGAGAGGAAAATATGGTTGTAGAAATTTTCATGTTACTAAAACACCTCTCTATATGCTGAAATTTTTGAAGTTACACTGGTTTTATCTTCCTATGCTTGTTGCATTATGCTTCATGAATTTGTTTATTTACGAGATTCCTTTTCATAGGAAGTGGGTTAGGCTCAAATTTGTTTTGAATTTGCTTCTTGATGCTCTCTTTCGCTTCAACTCTTATTTCTTGCGAGTGCATCATTAAAACTGCTGAGCCCATCTTAATGGCTATAAAGAAAGCACTTCTTGGGAGATAACCCATGTGTTTATTTTACTACAGTACTTTTGTTTTATATTTGAGTCTTGGAAGTTTTTACTACTGTAGAAACCTCTCCTTATCTTTATTTTATTGCATTGTTGTGCCAAGTAAAATCTTTGATACTAAAGTGAATACTAGATTTGGATTACTGCGCAGAAACAGATTTCTTGCTGTCACGAATTTGAGTATGATTCTCTGTAGGTAAATCAGAAAAATCTGCCAATTTACGTGAGTGATCCTCAGATATGTACGCAACTTTCATTAAATTTGGGAATTTTCATCTGAACAAGTCTGGTGCCTCTTTAAAATTCGTCTTTACGGACTGTTCTGTTTTGACAGATTCTGCCTTTTATTTCGCATTGCCTCTTTCGCTGTGTTGGATGGATTTCTTTGTTCCATTACCTTCCGAGTAGCTTTGAGCAATGTCCAGAAGTGTTAAAAATGATTGTGTCACCTCTGAACATGTGAAGTTTTGATTATGCACTAACCCTCTAATGAGTTTGTTTTGAGTTTGGTGTGGAGGAAGTTTTCAAGGGTCAAGAGAGGAGGATGATACAATATGATCAAGAAGAGTGAAAAGTCTAAGCTTGGGGATGCCCCGTGGTTCATCCCCGCATATTTCAAGAAGACTCAAGCATCTAAGCTTGGGGATGCCCAAGGCATCCCCTTCTTCATCGACAACTTATCAGGTTTCTTCTCTTGAAACTATATTTTTATTCGGTCACATCTTATGTACTTTACTTGGAGCGTCTGTGTGCTTTTATTTTTGTTTGTACCTCTATGCCGCCTGTACAAAGGTCTAAGGAGAAAGCTCGCATTGTATTTCTCGCTTTTGATTATTCTCAACTTAGACATCCATACCGGGACAACATAGACAACAGATAATGGACTCCTCTTTAATGCATAAGCATTCAACAACAATTAATATTCTCATAAGAGATTGAGGATTGATTGTCGAAACTTCCACCATGAATCATGGCTTTAGTTAGCGGCCCAATGTTCTTCTCTAACAGTATGCATACTCAAACCATATGATCATGAAAATCGCCCTTACTTCGGACAAGACGAACATGCATAGCAACTCACATGATATTCAACAAAGGTAAAATTTGATGGCGTCCCCAGAAAACATGGTTACCGCTCAACAAGCAACTTATTAAGAAATAAGACACATAAGTACATATTCTTCACCACGATAGTTTTTAAGCTATTTGTCCCATGAGCTATATATTGCAAAGACAAAGAATAGAAATTTAAAGGTAGCACTCAAGTAATGTACTTTGGAATGGCGGAGAAATACCATGTGGTAGGTAGGTATGGTGGACACAAATGGCATGGTTATTGGCTCAAGGATTTGGATGCACGAGAAGAATTCCTCTCAATACAAGGCTAGGCTAGCAAGGTTGTTTGAAGCAAACTCAAGTATAAAAGGTGCAGCAAAGCTCACATATGTACATATTTTAACTATTATAAGACTTTACATTGTCTCCTTGTTGTTCAAACACCTCAACCAGAAAATATCTAGACTCTAGAGATCAATCATGCAAACCAAATTTTAACAAGCTCTATGTAATTATTCATTAATGGGTACAAGGTACATGATGCAAGAGCTTAAACGTGATCTATATGAGCACAACAATTGCCAAGTATCAAATTATTCAAGACATTATACCAATTACCACATGCGGCATTTTCCGTTTCCAACCATATAACAATGAATGAAATAGTCCAACTTTCGCAATGAACATTAAAGATAAAGCTAAGAACATATTTGTTCATACGAAACAGCGGAGCGTGTCTCTCTCCCACACAAGCATGAATTTATTCAAACACACAAAAAAATAAAAGCACACAGACGCTCCAAGTATAGTACATAAGATGTGACAGAATAAAAATATAGTTTCAAGAGAAGAAACCTGATAATTTGTCGATGAAGAAGGGGATGCCTTGGGAATCCCCAAGCTTAGATGCTTGAGTATTCTTGAAATATTCAGGGATGAACCACGGGGGCATCCCCAAGCTTAGACTTTTCACTCTTCTTGATCATATTGTATCATCCTCCTCTCTTGACCCTTGAAAACTTCCTCCACACCAAACTCGAAACAAACTCATTAGAGGGTTAGTGCATAATTAAAAATTCACATGTTCAGAGGTGACACAATCATTCTTAACACTTCGGACATTGCTCAAAGCTACTCGTAAGGTAATGGAACAAAGGAATCCATCCAACACAGCGAAAGAGGCAATGCGAAATAAAAGGCAGAATCTGTCAAGACGAACGATCCGTAAAGACGGATTTTAAAGAGGCACCGGACTTGCTCAGATGAAAATGCTCAAATTGAATGAAAGTTGCGTACATATTCGAGGATCACGCACGTAAATTGGTAGATTTTTCTGAGTTACCTACGAGAGAATCATACCCAAATTCGTGACAGCAAGAAATCTGTTTCTGCGTAAGTAATCCAAATCTAGTATTGACTTTACTATCAAAGACTTTACTTGGCATAACAATGCAATAAAATAAAGATAAGGAGAGGTTGCTACAGTAGTAACAACTTCCAAGACTCAAATATAAAACAAAATTGCTGTAGTAAAATAAACACATGGGTTATCTCCCAAGAAGTGCTTTCTTTATAGCCATTAAGATGGGCTCGGCAGTTTTAATGATGCACTTGGCAAGAAATAGTAGTTGAAGCAAAAGAGAGCATCAAGAAGCAAATTCAAAACAAATTTAAGCCTAACATGCTTCCTATGCATAGGAATCTTGTAAATAAACAAATTCATGAAGCATGATGCAACAAGCATAGAAAGATAAAACAAGTGTAACTTCAAAAATTTCAGCATATAGAGAGGTGTTTTAGAAACATGAAAATTTCTACAACCATATTTTCCTCTCTCATAATAACTTTCAGTAGCATCATGAGCAAACTCAACAATATAACTATCACATAAAGCATTCTTATCATGAGTCTCATGCATAAAATTATTACTACTCCCAACATAAGCATAGTCATTCTTATTAATTGTAGTGGGAGCAAATTCAACAAAGTAGCTATCATTATTATTCTCATCATCAAATATAGGAGGCATAGTATAATCACAATAAAATTGACTCTCCATAGTAGGCGGCACGAAAAGACCACTATCATTATAATCATCATATATGGGAGGCATATCATAATCAACATAAACTTTCTCCTCAATACCCGGAGGGCTAAAGAGATCATTTTCATCAAAACCGACCTCCCCAAGCTTAGAATTTTCTATATCATTAGCAACAATGGTGTTCAAAATGTTCATACTAATATCATTGCTACTAGCATGCAAATAAGATTCCATAGGTTTTTTAATTTTCGCATTAAACCATTCATATCTTGACTCAGGAAATAGTACAAAAAGATCACAGATGTTTTCCATTATGCCTTACTAGTGTAAACAAGAAACAAAAAGATGCAATTGCAGGATCTAAAGGAAATAGCTTCGAGCACACACACAACGGCAACAGAAAAGTACTTAGTTACCTGGGACCGGAGTATGAGTGTCTTTTACCTTTCCTCCCCGACAACGGCGCTGTAAAAGTGCTTGATGTCTACGGGTGCTTCTATTCTTGTAGACAGTGTTGGGCCTCCAAGAGCAGAGGTTTGTAGAACAGCAGCAAGTTTCCCTTAAGTGGATCACCTAAGGTTTATCGAACTCAGGGAGGAAGAGGTCAAAGATATCCCTCTCAAGCAACCATGCGATCACGATACAAGAAGTCTCTTGTGTCCCCAACACACCTAATACACTTGTCAAATGTATAGGTGCACTAGTTCGGCGAAGAGATAGTAAAATACAAGTGGTATGAATGAATATGAGCAGTAGTAACGGCGCCAGAAAAGTGCTTGCTGGCGTGCAGTTGATGGTAGTAATATTGCAGGAAGTAAAGATGCAATAAAACAAGTAAACAAGCGATGATTGCAGTATTTGGAAACAAGGCCTAGGGATCATACTTTCACTAGTGGACACTCTCAACATTGATCACATAAATAAATAAGTTCTCTTCCTTTGTGCTACATATACTCTTGTTTGATAATGAACACCATTCGTTGTGTAGGGCTACGAGAGCACCTCAATGCCGGAGTTAACAAGCTCCACAACATTCGACTTTCATATTTAAGTAACCTTTAGAGCATAATAGATCTTTGCAATTTAAACCGAGTACTAACATAGCATGCACACTCGTCACCATCACACTACGAAGGGGAATAAATCACATCAATACTATCATAGTAATAATTAACTCCATAACCTACAAGAGATTATGATCATAACCTACGCCAAGTACTACACGATGCACACACTCGTCACCATTACACCGTGAAGGAGGAATAGACTACTTTAATAACATCACAAGAGTAGCACATAGACTAATAGTGATACAAAACTCATATGAATCTCAATCATGTAAAGCAGCTCATGAGATCATTGTATTGAAGTACATAGGAGAGAGATTAACCACATAGCTACCGGTACAGCCCTTAGCCTCGATGGAGAACTACTCCCTCCTCATGGGAGACAAGCAGCTTTGATGAAGATGGCGGTGGTGTCGATGGAGGAGCCTTCCGGGGCACTTCCCGTCCCGGCGGCGTGCCGAACGAGACTCCTGTCCCCCAGATCTTGGCTTCGCGATGGCGGCGGCTCTGGAAGGTTTCTCGTACCGTGGCTTTCTTCGTATCGAGGTTTTAGGTCAGGGACCTTTAAATAGGCGAAGAGGCGGAGTCGGAGGGGTGACGAGGCGACGACACAGTAGGGGGGCGCGGCCCACCCCCTGGCCGCGCCAGCCTATCATCTGGGGCCCACAGGGCCCTCCTCTGGTGGCTCTCGGGTGTTCTGGAACCTTCGTGTGATTCTAAGATGCTGGGCGTTGATTTCGTCCAATTCCGAGAATATTTCCTTACTAGGATTTCTGAAACCAAAAACAGCAGTAAAACGAGAACCGGCCCTTTGGCATCTCGTCAATAGGTTAGTTCCGGAAAACGCATAAATATGACATATAATGTGTATAAAACATGTGAGTATCATCATAAAAGTGGCATGGAACATAAGAAATTATAGATACGTTTGGGACGTATCAGTCCTCCGGATCCTCCTCCGCCGCATCACCGCTGACAGGGACTCGAAGTATGTTGCGCAAATCCTCCTCCGCCAAAGTATCGAGCTGCGAGGAGGGTTAGAAGAACAAGTTAAAACAGTTTGAAGATATGAGAAGTTGAAGAACAGCGAAGGGACAAGTGCTTACCGGAGGACACTGCTCGTGCGTGTTGATGTCCTTGATCAGTTCCGGGACCGGTTAGCCCCGGCCTATCTTCACCAGCGTCTTGAATCTCCTTTTGAGAGAGCCAGCCGGAAGATCATGGCGTGTTACCCGGAGAGCATCGTCCGCCCCAGTATATGCGCACATCAGGCGTGTGTTGAAGCGCAGAGGCTGGATTCTCCGGGAAAACGAGCTAAGGGTTAGCTGGGCTCCGGTAAGTCCGTCGTGGACCAACCAAGAAATCCTCCGAGCAGCCTTCTCCAATATCGGAGTTTGGGCGAGCGTGGGGATGAAGCTCCAGCTAGCCAGTTCTTCTGGAGGCTTGTTGCTGAAGGTGGGGAGTCCGTCGTGGACATTCGGAACTGATACGTTCTTCACGTAAAACCATCCGGCGTTCCAGTACCGGACGGACTCGTGGGAATCGTGAGGCGGATACATGCGGCCGGAGCGGAGCATAAAAGTCATGCTCCCGCAGTTCAACATGGCCTTGTCCTTCGTCTCTTTCTTCACTCGGAAGAAAAACTGCCACAGTTTGACATCTGGTCGGATCCCAAGATGCCCTTCGCAGAGAGTTGCGAAGTTGGAGAGAAGGAGGTACGAGTTTGGGAAGATGTTGTGGGGTTGGAGCCCGTACGTGTCGAGGATGGAGAGGAAAAACTCCGAACAGGGGAGCGACAATCCGCGCTCAACCCAAGACTTGATCATAACTCTTTCGTCCGCGTCTGGCTTGGGGACGTCGGAGTCGCGCATGAAACTCCAGTGCTCGGAGATCATGCCCTCGTTCTGGAGCTCTCTAAGCTCCGCGTCGGTAGTCTCGCAGGGCCACCATTGACCCCTCACGCCTTCGCGGATCCGGGCCTTAGAAGCCTTCTTATTTTCCGCTTCCTGAACCTTGGCTGCCATTCTAGCTTGACCTTGAAGTTCTTCTTGAATTTCTTGGGGAGTAGGAATCCGGCCTAGTATGGTACTGGAAGAGGTGGAGAATGGTTGAGCAAGCCTAATGTCGGAAACGAATGGTGGTACATATGCAATGGGATCCGGGCAGATTGGTTCCACAGTGCTGGGTTCCGGGCTACTCGGAGAACTACCAGTACAATGCGGTGAACCATGCGACATGCTTCCGGCTGCACCCATGCAAACTAAGTTGAGTATCCGGAATCTACACTAATCTACTTCTTCTTCTACAAGACTGGTGCACTTACAGTTAATGGCGCGGTGGTTCGTCGAAACTCCGGCGAGGGTAAGGTCGCCGGACTTGCAGCGCTGAGCTTCCGATGACCACGAATCGGCGGCGGAGGTGATTTCCTGATCAAACATGCGGATCTTGGGTTGAGAAGGACCTTGGAACGGCGGCGGTTGAAGCTCTCCGAGCGGAAGTTCGCCGGAGTTTAGATCCGGTGGGCGGCGCTGCGCGAGGAAGAGGAAGAGGTGAAGGATGCGGTGAAAGAATGGGAAAATTACCGCGCGTAGGGGTATTTATAGACCTCGCGCGGAGATTCATGATTCGGATCCAACGGTGGAAACGGAATGGTCACACCGTCGGATGATTGACACGTGTCTTAGGTCAAAAGCGGTAAAACGATGTGGAGGTAACTTAACTGTGCGCTCCTGAAATTTCCGGCTAAAGATTCGCATCTCCGAAAATTTAGCGCGGGAAAAGAGGAAGTTGCGCGCGGAAAAAGTGGAATCTTCGTTGCATTACCGATTCAGAAGAAAAGAAGATTTCCGAATAGATGATACCGGAAACAAGTAAGGTTTTGAAGCTCTTCAAGATTCTCTTCGGATCCGAGCTGAATGAAGCCGGAGGAATGATGAATCTCGGAGAACTTCGGGGCTAGTGTTGTGGGTATACTTTATGGGTATATCAACGGCATGGCCTAGATCCGGCAAGCCCGGGTGGCCCACAGATGGTGATGTGTCATGTGGCCCATCGGGCGGCCCAGTTGCTGTAGATCCTGAAGGATGAAGTCCAGCCCAGGAATAGGAAGCCGGATCCCAACCGACCTACGAAGGAGGCCGGATCCGTGAAGGCCCATGAAGTATCCGGATCTTGCACGACCACGATGGAAGGCGGATCCTTGACGTACACGGCAAGACATTGTACCGTAGTTAGGTAACTTGTATTCCGGCTAGGACTCTCCATGTAAACCCTAGATCCGTGCGCCTTTATAAGACGGATCCCGGGAGCCCTAGAGGCACGACCACAACTCATTGTAGCAACGCGAAAGCGCCCAGATAATTCCAGACAAGCAGCAGTAGGCCTTGTCATCGTGCATGTGTTCCGAAGCTGGGTAGATCGCGTACCACCGTCCCGTGTGCACTCCGCCCTATGGCCCCTACTTCTTCTCCCCCTCCTGAGGATCCCTCCTCCGAGGCACCGTTGATTAGGCAACGACAATGAGGATCGACGTCGGGAGGCCTCTCGCATCTCCGAGCGCGTGGCCCGCGAGCGGGCGCTGGCGGACAAGCGTCGCCAGGAGGAGGAAGCTCGCACTCGTGATCGCTGGGCGCATAGATCCGAGATGTTTCCCGGAGCTTCTTCGCACTTGGAGGATCTTAATAGATCTGCCGATGTAAGTCAGAATATCTCCTCTTCCATTCCGCTTCCAGTAGCAGCTGCAGGTCCTGATAGGGTTGAGGTTGGTCTGAGTCAACAACAGTCTGGATCTAGTTTGAACATTTCTCCCGTAGCTCCTGTTATGCATGAACCGGTGGGGTCCTCTGTACCTCCACCAGCGTCTAGTGTGGTTATCACTGGTTCAAAGGCTGCAGATAACAGATTCAAACAGTTTAAAGGATCTTGTATCAATTGTTGTGGTGAACATCATATTGAGGTGTGCCAGAATAGAGAACCCTGGGAGTACAAGGCACCTTTCTTTGGCAGTGAAGAATTTGGGTCTGGTTTTTTTTCGATTCATGTTCCTAAAATAGAAGCTCAACCTGTGGAGCAGTTGAATTACGCTCATATCACAGTTGAGAAAGGGGAAGTTAATTGCAGAAATATTGAACATGAGTTTAATGTCTGGGCAGAGTCTATGAAGATAAACTGGAGATTTTTTGCCAAGGAAGTATCTCCTACTGAGTTTAGAACAAGATTTCCTTCTGCAAAAGCAATTGATGAGCTAGCTCACTTTGGTAAACTCTTTATGAAAACTGTTCCTGGTGCCATTATCTCACTGGAAAAATGGGCTGGTGACATTCAGCCAATCTCTATGATGTAGGAAGCTTGGTTCAGAGTCAAGGGTATACCTATGAACTTCAGGAACAGGTCCACGGTGTTTTATGCTGCCAGCCTTGTGGGTAAGCCTCTGGCCCTTGATAAAAACTTCCTGAGAAATTTTTCTTATGTGAGATTCAAAATTGGAAGCCAGGATTTGTCCTTGGTTCCAAATACACGCATTGGTGAGATCAAAGGTGGTTTCTATGAATTCCAGTATACTAGGGAGCTGTGTGAACCAATTCCTAATCCTGGTACCAGAATTTTGGTTGCTGATACTAATCAAGGAGGGATGGGTGACAATGGGACCCCAAAGCGACAGAGGACTGGGAGAAATGACTCTGATGCAGGTTCACAGTCTGCTCCCCCAAAAATTAATAACAACTCTGACAGGAATATTGGTTCAACCAGGCAGACTGCTGCTGCAATATATGTGGCTGCTGGCAGGGACAATGGTAAGAGGAAATTATTTGAGATGGACCCCTTTGATGTTACAGAGAAAGATGTGGATGCTGGAACATCTAGTTCCCTCCCCTCTCCCAACAAAAAAGATACTTCTGGATCCTTGTCTGATGTTCATAAGTCTGTGGTGGATGCTTTTGCCCCATCTGCTCTATCCCCTGGCCAAGCTTCATCAAGTGCATCTGCTTCCCCTTCATACACAAAATTTCTTCACACCCTAACCAAATCTGGCAGTGACAAGACTTTCATGTTTCAGAAGAAATACAGGGAGGAGCTGGGACCCATTTTGGAAGCTGTAAATGAGGAAGATCTCTCTGAGGAACAGGTTGATTATGATACCACTGATTCCGAGAGTGCTGCAACTTCTAAGAGGTACATAATTCCTGGTACAGGTGTGATGGCCTTAGCTGTTCCGTCAAGACAAGAAAGGGCTTCTGCTGAGCTGTCTGCTGAAGGTTCTCAACCTGAGAATGGAGGCACACAAGAAGATCCCCTCTCCCAAGTTGACAATCCTATTGATATGGAGACCGCTGATGACACTGGTATTAATGAAAATTTGCATCAAGCAGGTGGTGGCCCACAAACTGTCAGGATGAGCTCCAGGATCATCTCTCAAGACTTACATACTACAAGAATTCCAGAGAGAGCAAGCAGATCTGCAGCTGCAAGAGATGTTACAGGTACTAACCTTACTCTCCATAATTCCTTTGCTTTACTTGATGATGATGATATTCATAATAGGGCCCTTGAAATGGGGGTCAACCCTGAAACTTTTACCTTGGAAAAAATTAATTACTTGAAAGATCTGGAACAAGCTAGGCATGCTATAGCTGTAGCTCAAAATACACAAGAGAATGAAGTGGAATCAGATTCAGATAGAGTTCTGCTCTTGCGCTTTGGGAGAGATCAAGATCTGGAAGATGAGGATGATTTCACACATGTTTTTTCCAGAAGAAGCAGGAAGAAGAAGAGGAGTGCTGGAAAATCTAGAAGATGGAAGGGAACACCAACAAAATCAGGTGGTTCCTTTGGAGGGGCACAAATAAAATCATGTGCTGCCTCGGTGAAGGTAGGCAATGATCACCCTTTGAGTGACATTGTTACTGGAACCAGATGTAGGAAAAAAAACCAAAGTATTTATGATATGAGCCACTTTTAATTGCAGAGGTGTGGGTAAGAAAGTATGAGCAAGTTTGTGTCAGATTTTATCAGTGAGCAAAATGTGGATTTCTTGGGTTTGCAAGAGACCATCAAGAAAAATTACTCTCCTGCCTTTTTCAAGAACATTGATCCCCAGGGGCAAGTGGATTAGTTCTACCGGTAGAAGTGGTGGAATTCTGGGTGGTTTTAGGCTATCCAGATTTTCCATTACTGATACTGTTGTTGGCAAGTTCTTTATCAAAGTCTCCTTGCTGGATTTGAAACTTAATTTGAAGTGGTGCTTGGTGATTGTGTATGGTGCTGCTCAGGTTGGTGATAAAGATGATTTTCTTACAGAACTTGGTATGGTCTGCAATGATCAGAGACTCCCTCTTCTCATTGGTGGTGACTTTAATATCATGAGATTTTCCTCTGAAAAGAATAAAGGGATGAGGAACAACAGATGGTCAGATATGTTCAACTCTATTATTAATAATTATGCTCTCAGAGAAATTCATACGTCAGGTGGTCAATATACTTGGTCAAATAGTCAGACTGTTCCTACTCTTGAAAAATTGGACAGGTTCTTGATGAGTAGTACCTGGGAAGATCTTTTCCCTTTGACAACGGTTCACAAATTAAACAGGGATATTTCTGATCATAATCCCCTCATTCTGGACACCATGGAGGGCAAACCAAAAAAGAAGTATGAATTCAGATTTGAGAAAAGCTGGATTAAAGAAGAAGATTTCCTTGTTAGAGTGGACAGAGCCTGGCAACAAGGAGTTAGAGCTACTAACAGCCTGGATAAGCTGCAGAAGAAGTTAAAAAATGTTAAGAACTGTTTGAAAGGGTGGGGACATAATCTGAGAGGAAATTATAAAAAAAAGAAAAGGGGAGATTTCTCTTTCTCTAAATGAGCTGGAAATGAAAGAAGAAAATTCCCCCTTATCTCATACAGACATTCAGAGGAGGACTGAGCTGCAGCAAGAGTTGCTTGATATCCTTGACAAAGAGGAATGCTTTCGGAGACAGAGGTCCAGACATAATTGGCTGTTACAGGGTGATTGTAATACAACTAACTTTCATAAAATTGCAAATGGTTGCAAGAGGAAAACTACTATTTTTTCTTTGAAAGATGGAGACTCTGTGATACAAGGGGATGAAGACTTGCTACAGCATGCTACAGAGTTCTACAAAAAGCTGTTTGGTCCAGTTGATGACAAAGGTGTGAGGTTAAGGGGAGATGTTTGGAACAGGGAAGAAAAAGTGGATGATAGTGATAGAGAGCTCTTGGACAGGAAGTTTACTATGGAAGAAGTAAAAAAATGTTGTTGATCAAATGGAAAAAAATAAAGCTGCAGGTCCTGATGGAATTCCTATTGAATTCTATCAAGTGTGTTAGGAGATTATTAAATATGATATCATGGCTGTTTTTGATGATATTTTTTATCATAGGATTGACCTGGCCAGAATCAATTATGGCATCATTACTTTGATTCCAAAAGGGGTGGAGGCTGATAGAATACAAAAATTCAGACCTATTTGCCTACTACAAGTTCTTTTTAAAATTTTCACCAAAACTTTAACTGTCAGAGTTGTTCCAGTCATGGAGAATTTGTTAGCTCAGTGTCAAACAACCTTCACTAAAGGGAGATACATCACTGATGGAGTAATGTTGCTGCAAGAAGTTCTGAGGGAGAGTAAATTCAGAAAACAGCTGGGCATAGTTTTGAAAATTGATTTTGAAAAAGCCTATGACAAAGTTAATTGAGATTTTCTGTTTGACTGCTGTTCCCAGAAAGGCTTTAGTGAAAACTGGATGGTTTGGATAAAGAATGTGGTAACCAATGGTACTTTGAGTGTGAAAGTTAATGATAAAATTGGTCCTTATTTCTCTAGTCATAAAGGTATGAGACAAGGTGATCCTTTTGCTCCTTTTCTGTTCAACATGGCTACAAACAGTTTGTCTAAAATGGTTTCTCTGGCACAGCAAAATGGCCTCATCACAGGGTTAGCAAGTAACTTGGTGGAAAATGGTATAACTATCCTCCAATATGCTGATGATACTATCCTCCTCATCCAGGACAATGAAGAACAGGATGTGAATCTGAAACTTATCCTGTATATTTTTGAATCAATGTCTAGCCTGAAGATTAACTTTGAAAAAAGTGAGGTTATGATGATTCTAGAAGATGAAGTAAAAGCAAATAATTTTGCCTCCTTGTTTAACTGTCAGCAAGGGTGTTGGCATATAAAATACTTAGGCACACCTGTGAGTGCCAGGAGACCATCTGTTGCTGAAATGAGCTTCCCGGGGGATAAAACAAAGAAAAAAATGGGTGGCTGGATGGGAAGTACAATGTCTATTGGTGGGAGAGTGGTTAAGATTGATGCATGCCTTTCGAGCATTGCTGTCTACCAGATGTCCATGAGATTGCTCCACAAAACTAACATTGAACAGATGGACAAACCAATAAGAACCTTCTTTTGGGCTGGCAGTGCAGAAAAAAAGAAATATCCTTTTGTGAAGTGGAAGTGGATCTGTAAACCCAAGAAAAAAGGTGGTTTGGGTATAAAAAATCTTCACAAGTTCAATGTTAGCCTGATGTGTAAATGGTGGTGGAAGTTGGAGCATGGCTCAGGCCCTTGGCAAAGAATTATGAAAACAAAGTATATGACACATGGTGGTGTTTTCTATACAAAAAAAGGCCTAGAGATTCTCCTCTTTGGACTGATATGTTACAGGTCAAACAGATATACCTAACTGGCAGAAGGATGAATGTGGGGAATGGAAGAGATACAAGCTTCTGGTGTGACTCTTGGTGTGATCAGATACCATTAAAGGATAGATTTCTAGATATCTATGGTATCTGCAATGAGCAGGAGGTATCTGTGGCAGAGGCAGCTGCAATGAACTGGAGTTTCTCTTTCAGGAGGTGGATGACCCCTGACCTTGCCTGGCAAATTCATGGTCTACATCAAATCATGTCTCAAACCATCCTCTCAGATGAACATGATAGAGCTGTCTGGAAATGGACAAAAAGTGGTAAATTTTCTGTTAAATCTGTTTACAAGCACCAGTGTGGTGCAGGCCTGGATAGATCCTTTAAACATCTCTGGAAGAGTAAAATTCCTCTGAAAATCAAAATTTGGCTGTGGATGATTTGGCACAATGCCATTGCTACAAAAGACAATCTGCTGAAGAGGAACTGGCAGGGAGGAGCCACTTGTCAATTCTGTGCCTGTGATGAATCCATTTCTCACCTCTTCTTCTCTTGTCCTGCTGCAAAATTTGTGTGGAGTGTTGTGGGAAAGTTAATTGGTGCCCATTCTAGACCAGGATCCTTCACACAATTTTTTTGGTGGCTTCCACAATTCTTGCCTGTGAGCAGAAACACGCAGATTGCGGGGTTAGCTGCTATTTGCTGGGCCATTTGGAAACTTCGGAATCGTGCCTGCTTTGAGCATAAGCTGATTAGTAGTCCTGCGGAACTAATCAGCTATTCCACTGTTTTCATGAAATATTGGGCAGGTTTGCATGGGGAGAAGGACGCCGATGATCTACGGGCGGGTGCTGATGGTTTGCTACGTCTTGCTAGCGCCACCACCTCCCATGTTGCGGCCTCTCAAGATGGTGCTCGACGGATGCAATCTCCTCTACGGATCAGGGATACAAATGTGGATGCTGGCATCGATGATATGGATCTGGGAGGACAAGACTGATGTCCCTGTAGTGATCTTAGTTCCTGCCTTTTTATCTCACGTTTTGTGGTGGTGGTTTGGTGCCCTGGGGCAAAAACTTGTCATACCTATGCTGTGTGTCGTTAGCATTAGGGGGCGGCTGTAAAAAAGTGTGGATTGCTGTTTTCTTTTTTTTTTCACGCCTGGACGTGTTTCGTTATCCCTGGGTAATGAAATCCGGCCCTGAGTGGTCGTTTGGAAAAAAACAAGTCTCATTCACCGGGAGGTAATTATCCAAGTGGCTGATCTTTCTAAATGTATAGATTCATCTTGTATATCATCTTTAGATAACAAATATTAAATATAGTAGATGAATAAAAATAATTTGCGACCATCCATACTAATTTGTTGATTCTAAACCGTTTTGCAGTGCAAATTATGTTGTAACTTATTACATTACCGTTATTTTTTTGGTGCGGCATACCGATTTATAAAATCCTAGATCCGCCACTGGTTGAATATGATATATCCGACGCAATGTATGCGTGCAGTGCAACCCTCGGCCGAACGAATATATGCTCAAGGACACTAGTGAAGGATGAAGCCTTTCCACCATTGGTCTAGCTCGTTTTCTTGGTTTTTCTTCCTTGATGCGCTGACAGAATGGCCCCATCTTTAGCCTCTAAGGCTAGCTCGCCAGAAATGTTTGGAATTCTGATGAAACCCTAAAAATGCAGAAAACACCTTAAGTTTTAGAGAAATCTAAAACTTATTCAACTCTAGGTCAAATTTCACAAATGATACGTTTTTATAAGCAAAAACGTATCATTTCACAAATAATACGTAGTACATCTTTACTAGAAGAGTTGAGAAATTCAAATATGCCCTCTACTTTCCAATTTGAATAATTGAAAAAATCCATTAATTAGGAAGAATCTAGCGAGAGGCGTCGGACAAGTATCTTAGCTATAGTCTGCCACTATGATCCAACCCATCTCTGATCGGGCCAGGCCGAAAAAACCCGACATTAAATACATATGCCTGAGCCCGGTCCGGCCCGACCATCAGGCCTACAAATCAAACATGCCCAGCCCGGCTGAACAAGGAAAGCTCGGCCCGTGCCTAAATCATGTGCTCTGCAAGTCCAGCCTAGCCCGACATTCGGGCTCAAATCCAGGCCCAAGCCTGGACCAATATATAGGCCCGGCTTGGCCTGGCTCAGGATTTTTGGGCTGTCCGGACCGGGCTGCCGTATGATCGCCTACTTTGTAGGACAGTGCAAGTAAAAGGCAATGCGTTTTGTAAATCACAGTGAGCTCTGAACTTGCATATAATTCCACCATTTTTTCTAGTTGAATGTAACTTTCTAAACTTGCGCAGGCAGTTTCAAAGCTTCACAGGAGCAGCCGGCAATTCCTCAACTCCCACAACCCTCTTCCAGAACCAGTGCCCCGTCCACACCTTCCCAATCTGTTCAATGGGTATCCCCTTAGTCTCCGGCAAGAACAAGTATACGAACGCCGTCATCACCACGATCCACCCAGCGAAGAAGAAGAACAGCCACGCCTTCAACCGGCACAGCATGGCCAGGAAGTACTGTGCGACCAAGATGGTGAACACGAAGCCCGACGCCACGGTGACGCTCTGCCCGGCGGACCGAACCTCCAGCGGGAAGATCTCGCTCGGCACCAGCCAGCTCAGCGGACCCCAGGACCAGCCGAAGCCGGTGGAGTAGACACCGATGAGGATGATGAGTGCGAGAGCGTAACTCTTGCTGAGCTGGCCCTCGTCGCCGAGCTTGGCGGCCATGATGCTGCCGATGAGCACCTCCGAGAGGAACATCTGGACGCCGCCGACGAGGAGGAGCGTCCGCCTGCCGAAGCGGTCAACGAGGAACATGGACGCGAACGTCGACGCCGAGGACACGATGACCATGACGACGGTGCACAGCAGCGCCGCACTCTCGCTCATGCCGAAGGTGCGCAGAAGCACCGGCGCGTAGAACCCGACGGCGTTGATCCCCGTGAGCTGCGTGAACGACGGAATCAGGATGGCCATGGCGAGCTGCGGGCGGTACCGTTGCCGCGACAGGATCATGCGCAGGCCGTTGTTGTCAGTGGCCTGTCCCGCGGCGTCATTAGTGGCGACGATGTCGTCCAGTTCTTCGTCGACCGCGTCGATGCCCCTGATCTTTTTGAGCAACGCCTTCACCTCGCCACGGTCTCTTCCTTGCTGGATGAGGCTGTTGGGCGTCTCCGGCAGGAAGATGGCGCCAACGGTGAGCATCACGGCGGGGACGGCAGCCAGGCCCAGCGAGAGCCTCCAGCCCCAGCCGGCCTTGATCTTCTGCGCCAAGTAGTTGACGACGGTCGCGGCGAGAGCCCCGAGACAGAGGCTGAATTGGAAGCCGTTGCTGAACGCTCCCCTGTATCGCGCCGGCGCCATCTCGGACAGGTACAGTGGCACTGCCTGACATCAAAATTGTCAGGATATCTTTTTTTTCCCGCGTACGTGTACGTGCCAATGGATTACAAGTTGTGACCTGATTAGCGAATCCGAGCCCGACACCGAGCAGCGCCCGGCCAAGAATGGCCATGTACACGTTCACAGCCCCGCCGCTGACCGCTGCGCCGGCGAGGTAAGCGAACCCGCCGAGGATCATCGACGGCCGGCGCCCGTGCCTGGCCGTGAACCAGGACGCGAGGAGCACCGCCGTGAGGAGGCCGGACACGTAGAGCGACGAGGTGAAGAGCGTGAGCAGCTGGCTGTCGAACTTGCAGTAGTTGCCGACGCCAGCGCCGGCCTGTATCCGCCGGTGCACCTCCGGGAAGAACTCCCTTAGGAACGGCTCCATCGATGACACTCCGCCCGCGGTCCCGATGTCGTAGCCGAAGATAGCGCCGCCCATGGCCGCCGTGACGCAGGAGAGCGCCGCGAACGCGGTGACCCTCCCGCCGTAACGGCGCTGCTGGTCCTCGCCACCAGCGAATCCCACGGCCATGGCACGTCTCTAAGCTAGAGTATGAGCTTGGTGTGGTGTCTAGCTCAAGACTAGCGCTATATGGGTTCTTGTGTTGCACTTGTGCTCTCACTGACAGTGACTGTGTACTGTAGTTCTGTTGACTCGATCGTCGTTCCAGGATACGTAGCTGAAGCTTGATGTGCCATCTGCTTGGAAGTTTGCTCCATGTCCATACGCGACGTGTTTGCTTGTGCGCCGCCGCTGGCAGTACTGATCATTTTCCACACGATGCTTTGACTTAATTGGCACTGCACGTATCTATCCACTGGAACGTGTTGGTGTTACTAATTTGGAGTTTTAGACGTAGGCTCGAAATTGGACAGACTTCAAATTTTACGACGCCACAAACGGCAAGTTACATGGTTCTGAATGAAGCAATACAGTGGTACTTACCCACATATTTAATTTGCACCCGACAATTAGACGGTATACCTTATATGAGATTATCCATGGACACCTAGGACTTAGAAGTGCATAATTGATTGGGTTTGCCCCTGACCAGGAGATTAATTTATGTTTAGTTTCAAGTCCATTATTTTATCTGTGAAATCAAGCATGTTCATTAAATTGCTTTGCAGTTATACTTTTTAGTTAGTATCTAATTCTCAATTCACTAATTCTTACTAAGGCGTTGTCATCGAATTTTAGTTGCAATCCAACTCATGAATGGTGCGAGTCACAATTAAACCAATAGCAAGTATAAATTTTTCAGTTACAACTTATAACTAGCATGCATCATGAAGCAACTAAGTAATCAAGGGAACTTTCTTAGCTGCAACCGATGTGCAATTAGTAAGCACCAATTACGATCTATGTGGAACTGGGAAAAAAATCTCAGTTACAACTAGTGTTGCACCTCGTGACTACCATGAATCACATGCAATCCAACGTCTATGAGTCGCTGAATAAGAATTAGCAAGATAAATACTTTTGATCTGCACAAAGAATGAGCACCTACTAAATTGATAACTTAAGGGGTTAATTATTGGTTTGCCACTACAGCCCACGCAACACTCAGTTTTGCCACTAGAGCAGAATGGTTCTCAGTTTTGCCACTAGTATGTGTGCAACGACTCGTTCCGTGAGCCTGCTGTTTCATTCAAGTCAAACGTCCTTGACTCGGCTGTTTCAGGTGGGACCAGGCGGAGACGCGTTTGAAAAGAGGACCGTTGCTGGCCGTTTCACGTGGGACCCACAAGGTTTGGCTTTGGGCAGATGAGAAGGGTGTTTAAAAAAATGGTGAAAAATGAACAAACAAAAAAGGGTGTGGCTGGGACTTGAACCCAAGACCGCTTTGCTTGGTAGCGTGAAGGATTGCTCTGGTATCCAGTGGGGCAGATAGAAAGATATTGAAAGGTGAAAGGAAGAAATCTAGCTATAGTTAGTTCTAGTTCGTGACTTGGTTTATGGTGTAAGGACGCATATGTTTGTTCTTTGTGTTTATGCACGCTGCTTAACCAAAAAAAGGGTGCGTCTTTGTTATTTGAAGCATTACGTGTTTGCGGTTTAGGTTGGAAAAATAATCAAACAAAAAAGGGTGCATCTTTATATTTTTGCGGGGAAAAATGGTGCATTTATCTGATTTCAAGCATTGCGTGTTTGTGATTTTTTTGTTTCATACTTATATGGGTACCCTACTTATATTACATCAAAGTTCATACTTGGATCCATGTTTGTGATTTCATGATTCATACACCCTTGATATATTACATCGAAATCATAGAAAACTAAGATATATGAGATGCAAATATTGGTAGCCAGATCATCACGCAAAATAACTTAGATAAATTCGATACACAAGATGCTTAGTTCCACCATTACACGGAAATAACTTAGATAGATAGATGGGTACCCTAGATAGATAGATAGATGGGTACCCTAGATAGATAAGTTGAGTGACACACGACTTGACACAACTCAACACGGAACCACATAGAAAATGAAAACGTAAAGCTAAAAAAACATGACGAGCTTGACGAGAACACATCTTGTCCGCACCACCTGCCGCAACGACTCGCGCCGCACCACCGTCTTCACCAGCGTCTTCACTTGTAGTACGGAGGCAGTGCATAGGTTTCCCGGAGAATAAGATGGCGTCGCAATCGGTGAAGACGTTGTAGGTGGTGAAGAAGATTGACTCGCAGCCGCACCAGAAGACCTCACCGAGGAGGGCATACGCGTCAAATCGGTTGGCGAAGGTGACCGTGAGCAGCTTGAGGGCGATGCCTTCACGAGACTCGTTGACGTAGTACATGACGGGCGAGCCCGGTGGGAGGTGGGAGAAGCCCTCGTCGAGGAAGTCTCGAGTGAGCTCGACCTCGGTCCTCCACCTCGACTTTGCCCACACACGGAGCGTTTTCTCGACGAGGACGTCCGCCGGATAGAGTAGCTCCGTCCTGGTGCGCGGACGGCGGAAGGTCGGTCCCGTGTACTGCATCTTCGGAGAGGCAGAGAGGCTCGCTTGGGTGCATGGTGCTTTGGAGAGGGAGAGGAAGAGAGGCTCGCTCGGTTGCTGTGTGGGAGAGGAAGAGAGGCCCCTTATAAAGAGGTTGGCTCATAATTGGGTGGTTCCTAATGAATTAACGCGTGGCTAGCCGTCTTCCAAGAATAATTAAGCGTATTGACGATGGAAAAACTGATTCCGCTGCATCACTGCGAGAGCTGAGACGATGGCAACGCTGAGACGCTGCGTCGATGCATTAAAAGGCGTCGGCGAGTGAGGTACGTGGAAAGGGTCGTTGGCGTGGCGCCTGCATGGCGCATGCATGGCGCATGCATCGCAGGCCTAGACACGCGGGACGGCCCAACGGACCAACGGACATTTCAGTGTTCTTATAGCCCACCGTACGCGTGGAGAAAGGAACCAATCAGGTTGAAGAACAAGGGTGTCCACGGATCGGCCCCGAAACCTTCTAGAAGGCTAGATCGGACGGCTGGCGTTACCATAGTGAACGGTCCACAATGCAAAACAGAGCAACCCACGAATCGGTCCGGTTTCCTTCTAGAACAATAGGGTTAGCTGGTCAAAATTAGGCTTTGACCAAACTTGAAATGAGCATAAAAAATTCAAAAAAAATCGAAAAAATGGAAAACCTTCTCACATAGACTTCTTATGTCATATACTACCGATTCTAGTTGATAAACATGGTCTACATGTTGTTCAACAAAAAAACCATGTGTCTAATGTGATATCTCAAACACTGGGTGTTGCCTGCCAAAACCCACCGGCGAGCAGCGACGAGCAACACGGAGAGCCGGGAGGCTCCCAGGACGGCTGGTGGGCCCTGGTCCCTCGGGCAACGGCCCGCAATGCTCTGGCACACGTCCTGACGGTCGCAAGGGCGTGCCACCCGACCTATACCCGGTCGGGAAGGTGTTTGATCGCTTCGATTAGTTTCCCGCATGGTAGACACGTAAACATTAAATGAGCCTCGATCGGCTCTCGGGTTACCTCGCTCATCGGCTCAAAGAGCCGATTGACCCATGGTCCATATTAGATCTTGCAATAACATGGGTATCCTGCTTCATTAATATTAAGCTAAATCGATCTACGACAGTTTAGGGTTTTCACCGTATAACCGGAACGTCCTACACGTAGTTGAGCCTAGCGAGATACGAAAGATGATGGAAAACTAACCCTAAAAGAGGCCTAAAAACCAACACGGGGTCGATTCCCGGAACATCCCTTCTAGGATCGGCAAATCATACCTAACGCACTACCGGATCGTTCAACCCGTTTGCAAGGCCTAACCATACGGATATTAAACCAATCCTTGAAGAATAAGGAGCAACTATAACAGATCAAATCTACTAAATAAAGACGAAGCAAGAAGCCACCCTTACACCTAAGATAGGTGTAAGGGCAGCTAGATATCGAGGGGCAACATAGCTAAGCAAGCATATCAGAAGAACAACGATGCAAGCCCCAAAACATCTACGATAAGTAGTGTTACTCACCATCAACAAGGGTTCAGTACGAGCAACACCATATAACGAATAAACCGATACTGCCTAGATCGCAAGATGCGATCTAGGCAGCATGATGCTTACCCGGAAGAAACCCTCGAAACAAGGGGTGGCGATGCGCCTAGATTGTGTTTGTTGTGAACGTGGTCGTCCTCCTTTCTCAATAACCCTAGGTACATATTTATAGTCCGTGGACTTTCTAATTCGGGAATAAACCTAACCGTGTACGAGCTAAACTCTATCTCTTAATTCTAAATTAAGATGCGATCTATCATAATGTACAGATACACGGGCAATCTAGCCCAAACTCTCGTACAAGGCCGATTTAGATACACTTCATGCGCATATCCTCTAAGCCCATCTCGATCACGGCCCATCTGTTGATCCGGTTAAAACTTGGTGATAACACATGCCCCCCTGGTTTTGGTAATGATAATTTCAAAACCACTCTGTTTTTTCTTCGTAGGGTCATGTCGTGGCAGAGTAGAACCGTCACAGTATCCTTCATCATGATGCCTTGCCTTCTCAACTTCTCTGCACGATTTGACAGTTTTGGCACCATGTCCTCGGAAACCGCCGTAGCATTAAATCTCCACTATATCCCCTTTATTTAACCGCGTCGAGCAGTTCGCTTCTTCATCCCCTGCTCCACATTAGCCATCGAAAAACCCTCCTTCGCACCATGGATTCCTCCTCCTCCTCTACCTCATCGGGTCTTTCCTCCCTATCCTCTTCCTCTCGTGAGCCGACGCCGGAGTGGGGCTCGCTGGCGGCGCACGACATCCTCGCCCCGACGACGTGGGACAAGGAGGATCACGATTTCTCCGTCTGGTCCGAGGATGACAAGTCCTTGACCGATAGAGAAGACGACTTCCAGTTCCTCGTCGATGGGGAGCTGGAGGCGGAGAGCGAGGATGACTCCTTCTCCTGGTACGACTTCACCTCCTCCGACGAGGAGGAGGAAGAGGAGAGTGACACCTCCTCCGACGAGCCGCCGGCGAAGCGCTTCCGCGCCGGGTCGGACGCCGACGACGAGGAGGAGGAAGAGGCCCCTGTCGAGGGCTACGGCAGCAGCGACGAGGAGCTCGCCGGTAGCAGCGCCGACGGCAGTCACGACGGCGACGACGAGGGCAGCGACGGCCCTTAGACTAGGACTACTAGCATAGGACTAGTAGTAGCAATCAGCTCTTCTTTTGTTCTTCCTGTCTTAAGCAATCGGCTCTTCTCTGTAAAAATCCTCTTTATTAATGAAGAAAATGTTTCTATGTCGATTTTGCTTTCATATTAATTTTGCCGATTGTCAAAGCAAGTCAACACGCAAAGAGCCGGTGGCAGCGCATCGGCCCTTACCCTAAAACGCGAGTAAGGCCAAATCAGTTGCCTATTTCAAACGGTAACCTGCAACCTTTATCTGAAAGAGTAAACTCAGATCCCCAAATCGCTGCTTGAACAAATCCACCTTACGGCGACGCGAACCTCAGATCTCAATCGCGTAGATTCAACTCCGTAGCGAATCCAATGGCGGAATCATCCAACACCAACACTACGGTCTCTGGCCTGAAGGTAATCCTCAACCGCTCCTCGCTATCCGAGCACAGTGTAAGAAGTAGCAGCAAACATCTGAATTAATGCCTCGTTCCGTCATTAATTTTAGGTATCAGACATTATACTGCCGCATCCTTCTCTTCCAAATTCTCCCTGTCTTGACCCTCGTTCTACTGAGAGTCCTGCCCATTTGATTTCATGCGAGGCCAATAGAATTCCCTTCGTGAACCAGAATTTAGATCTAACTTCTTGGGCCGACTGCTTGCGAGCCTGGCCTAATCCTCCTGAAGATTGGGTTTCATGGTACAATAGAATATCCAAAACTCACCAAGCCACCTGGGAAACCACAGGAATAGCCGATGCTTTAGCTTTATCACTGTCTCCGCTCGAGAAACATGAAAACCTTCTGAAAACCATCCGCTACTTTTGGTCTGATGCTTTGAATTGCTTCATGTTTGGCCATGGCCCCATGACACCAACCCTACTAGACGTGGCCATGATCACTGGTCTAGACATTGCATCCCCAAGCCCCTCTGCTTTTATGCTGCCAAAGGTCCCTTTCACACTCTCTTCCAAAACAGAGTGCATAAACTGGGGTGCTTATCTTCGACGCCACATGAAAAACAAAGGCCCTGTAACAGAAAAAGAACACACGGCTTTCCTGAATTTCTGGTTGGAACACTTCATATTCTGTGGCCCTTCACTTGCTCCAACCAAGAATTATCTTTCCTTGGCCTATGAACTTGCCAGAGGCACCCAACTTGGCATTGGCAAACTGTTCCTTGGAGAGGTCTATCGATATCTCCAACTCATGTCTGTTAAACTGTTTTCCCAAAAGACAGTTGATGACCCACAAGTATAGGGGATCGCAACAGTCTTCGAGGGAAGTATTACCCAATTTATTGATTCGACACAAGGGGAGACAAAGAATAC
>NC_061510.1:205896071-205977891 GCF_022539505.1 Lolium rigidum
AACTGAAGATGCATTCATCCGATTCTTGTAATTTTTTTTTCATAATTAGTTTCATGGTATTTTTGTAATACGCCTAGATGCTCATCTTGAAACTACACAACTTGTGTACTTATAGTGTGCAACTATATTTGTGCTACATGATAATATTACAGGATGTAATCTCGGGCATGCAGTGATGCGGAATCGGACTCGATGGGAGGTCATTGTTGGAAATATGAACAATTATTTCATATGATTAATCCATTAAAACAGTAGTTAGATAAAACATTATTAAAATAATAAATACTTATTGAAACTAGTCATGCAATCTAATAGAGAACACACAAATAGCAAGTCTAAACAGATTGGTAGAATTAGTGTTTGAAGCATCGTCTCAACTAGATGATATAAGATCACATAGGATGCAGAGGAGGAACCATTCGCGTTGGTGGTAGCAGCCATGTCGCCGAAGATGTCGTCGATGTTGGGGAAGAGTCATCGGTGTCCCTGTTGCAGAAGATGCCAGTAGCACCGCATGAACGCTTCCCAAAAATCTTATGGTCCTTCTCTCGTATAGCATCGCATGTTGAAAGACGGGGCGGGGGCAAACTAAATAGTCAGGTTAGATGACGAAATGAGAAGCTGGGAGGTGAACCACCCGGACAGGCTCATTCACGAAGCACTACACGTGTATTGTGAAGAGGCGGTCGGCGGAGGAGGAACATGGATAAGTGTCATATTCTTATGATCATACAAATGGTAGAAGACCTCCCTTATAAAGAGGTTTCAACTCTCAATAAACCAGCAATATGAGAGTAGACTTCGGTTCACCTCTTATCATGGATGAATTGGCTAAATGAGGTTATTACGTAAAAGATTAGTAGGGCTGGCCCAGTAATTCCAACATTCATCAAGGCATGCTCGGGACAAATCTAATGCTGGGATGTTGCTGATGCAATCTATGCTGGTTGTGTTGATATAGCAAGAGAAATTTGAAAGTTTGAATTTATACATTGTCGAAGAAGAGCAAATGATACGGCACGCCAAAGAGCTAAAATTTACTTTTTTTAGTAAGAATCAATATAATTGGGCTGATGAACATCGTACCTTCCTTTTGTGGGATTTCACTAACGGTGTAATTGTGGTTTAATATCAATAAAACTAGACATTATGACCTTTCCTAAATAAAATGTGCTCCTGCTTTTGTGCTACTGGATACGATATGATTTTTTTCTTCCAAATTCATATTTTTCAAATGGATCTTCAGTTTTGTTATTAGGTGCAAAACATCGAAACCATTATCTCAAGATGTTTCTCAAAAAAAATCTCAAGGGTTACATGGACTTTATATTTGCTTGCTTTCTTCTGGTGTTTGTTTTGAATTGTATCATGTATTAATCAGGCCAACTATCAATTTTGCACAGGAGCTCCATGGAGCTCTTTCTGAAAATTTCGAAAATAATCAATTTTAAAGCTTTAAAAAATACAAGAATGTAGTCAATTCTACCGATGTGATTTTTAAAATATGAACTACCTTATATTCTATCTTCAGTAAAATAACAAAAATGCAGACCTGGGAGCAAGGACGGTGCAACTCTCAAATCTTCTAAAATTTGTCTAATTTATCTTTTTTGATGAGCCTAAAAGACAAGGTATTTAACATTAAAATTTGCACAATCATAGTGTACATAGTTGACTACAACCTGGTATTTTTTTTAGAAATAATTAAAACTTTGAAGTCAAGTTTTCAGAAAGAAAGAAAAAAGAGGACTCCATAGCTAGGCTGCCCAAGCCATTTTCCGGATGGTCATGGTGCTTCTTTCAGAAGTCATGTAGTTCCTCCTTTACTAGATTAAGAAGGCATAGCAGGGTGAGAGTTTCCAAAAGGAATACAACATGCCTCCTCTGGGTCGTCGTTTCCGCTGGACACGCGCCTTTGACGTGTCGACCATTCTCCTTCGCAGAAGCTAGTGATCTGGGTGAATAAGCATCAGATGTGATTCAGGGATGAGTATTGTACGGCAAGGTCCAACTTCTCTGTAGGTGATTTGAGCGGAAAATGTTGTCAGTTCAGTATACTATCAGAGAAACCACCAAAATCAAATAATTATGCCGTATGGCATGCATGGATGCAAGCGGAAGTATAATTATAGTCAACGTAGTGTGACTGCCCACTTGAACTTTGTGTATCGTTGACCTTAGATGTGGTTGTGCTTCCTCCTTTCCATTTTCTCAAGACACACCCAGATATATCATTTGCATTATGAGAAGGCATCAAAATGATGTGAACCATACAGCTTGAACCAAACCAAAATAGGAAAACAGGAAGCAAAGCAAACTAAACTACAATGGAGAAATGCTTCAAAAGACAGCGGATGGAGATCGCCTGCACTGTAGCTGGCAGTGGTGGCCTGCTGGGCTTCTGCTACATCATCCATGGCTTCAAGCGCTGCAATTCCGTTCCCACCTGGTAACCTTCTCGTGCCATGTACAGATTTAAGTTTACTGTTCTGCCTTTTTTTGACGGAAAGCAGCAGAGTTGCTTCGATTACTCAAGGGAAAAGACCGAAACAAATGCCAGGAGAGATACAGAGTCAAGTACAGGGAGAAAATTACGGACGCCCAAGTTTAAAGGGGGATACAGGTAACGGGAGACATACAACAATACAAGGGCCAGCGTTAGCTTTGAAATGCGGCCATCCCTTCTTCACAAGATTAGCCGCAGTGAGACATTTGTTGTGCATAAGGGGTCAAGCATGCAACCTGCATTTGGGAATACCTTTTGTTTTCCAAATTTGTTGTGCAGAGGGGACCAACAAACTGAGGTAAGTAGGCAGAAGCAGCAGTGTACACGCCACCACTAGTCCATTTCCAAGACGCACTGTTCTGCTCCTCATCAAACTGGATAAGGGCGAACTTGTCTAGCAGGTCCCATGGCTCGATGTAATCCCTACAGGTTTGGGATGTCAAGGGCCCCCAGATGCTTCGGCAAGCAAACAGTCATCCAGTTAACAAGGCATTTACCTCCAGAAACCTTGTCGTCACCAGCCCAAAGAAAGGCATGTCTCAGTGTTTGTCGAGCTGCTTGTGCAGCCACTTCGGATGAAAAATGGCCATCAGCTGATAAGCGGGGAGCGCCGAGAGAACTGCCTTTACCAGAATTAGTGTACCAGCCATAGAGATACATTTGGCCTTCCATCCAGCTAGCTTTTCATGAATTTGTCAAGCAGATGCTAGAACTCTGCCCTTCTAAGCCTCTTATCAGAAAGAGGGAGGCCCAAGTACTGACAAGGGAACTGAGAGATCTTGCAGAGGTGGTAGCAGCAGCGAATGTCAAGTCAGTCAAGTTCAATATTATGGCACCCGATAGGCAGAATGTTGCTCTTCGACATGTTGGTGTAAATACTTGTGGCATCACCAAGCAGCTGCAATATGGCTACGGTAGCTTGCAGAACATGGAGGTTAGGTCTGAGAAAAATCACTACAGCTTCGGTAGAGTGAAGTTCTGAGCCTGAGAATTTGATTGCCAATCTTGGGTATGATTCAGTCCTCTTGGGCTTCGTCTATCATTCTGCCCAAACAATCCATCACCAAGGCAAACAGAATCAGGGAGAGGGGGGTATCCTCGCCGTAGAGCACATCTGTGCAAAATATGATCAGATAGCTCGACGTTGACAATCACCTTAGTGGAGCTGGTCCCCAAAAGAGCAAGAACCCAGCTATCTACTGTTCTGCCTGAGATGTTTGGGGATGTGACAAATACATTCCCATATGAACCAGCTGTCCCAAGGGTGCGGAGGTTTGATGTAGTCTTTATTATCTGTGATCGTAATTTAATTTTACATGAAACTTTGCTTAGGATGTATATTATTAGGTAAGGTGCTCTTCAGATTTAAATGCATGTTCAAGCAAGTAGTAGCAGTTTCAGACCATACTCTTAGTTAGCAAAGTATAAAACTGTAACTTTTTTCTTAGGAGAAACAGTGGGAAGAAATCCCACTGCAAATTTTATATAAATTAGAAATATTTATAGATGATGCAAAAAATAGACATATTTATAGATGATGCAAAAAAATAGACATATTTATAGATGATGCAAAAAAAAAAACTGATTTGTTTTATTGCAGTTGACTTAGCCAATCACTAAAATGTTTGGGATGCTTAATCCAAGCTCTATGAGTTCACGAAAATAAATTCCCTTCCACATCTGAGAAGGAGTCTCCTCATCTCTGAAAATGCAAACTATAATTGGCCTGAGTCATTGGTATGGGTCAGCAGGAGGATGGAGATGGAGCTGGAGCACTCCCCAGGCTCTGGAGCCATGGCAGCAGGAGAATAGGAACTGAGAGCATGGAGCAAACCTGCATTTGTGTCTGTAGTGATGCATTTCTCAGTCAAAGCTCTAAAACTGGAACATATATACAAGATCAACTCTTGTTATTTGTAAGGGCACTAAGATCTCGATCTTGTTATTTGCAAGGGCATTAAGGTCAAATTTATAAGCATTTTCTTAGTTGAGTATACATTTGTGGCATGTAATTATCATAGAAGATTTTTTTCTGTGAATTATGTCACCACAGACTAATCCGCTGCCTTCAACAAAGAGATCAGAAAAGTTAGTCGTTGTTTGGTCCAACCAGTTAAGGCAATAATGAAGGTTTTCATACACGGTCTTATGATGGATCTGCCAATAACTAATCTACTCATTAATATTACAAAATTGACTGGTGTCCTTCCTAGAGAGCCACCTAGCCCTATCAAAAAGATATAGCATTGCAATATGAATATGCTAATATGTCAACTCACACGATGTGTTGTTTTCCATGGACTTGCCCCTCGGTAGACAGACCTTATTGCTGTTTTGTATGTACTATGAAAACAATAGCTAATGATGTAATTAAAAATATTACGATGTATTGTGTAACGTTCCTACCGTGCCTCTGAAATTTTTTGTTATGAAAAGACAATGGAGCATTGAATGATCCATTTGTTCAACACTTTCCTTGTATATTGTCAGTCTCATGAGTTGAGAAACAACGACATCACCTACGTTAAGATCATATTGTATCATAAATCCATTGTTTCCACCGTTGAGTCCTGTCATGTTAGCTAGGTGATTTGTATCATAAATGTGCCCTTACTCATTTTCTAATGGAACTGCATCATCATTATTTGGAAGATGTTGATCTGCAAAAGCTACTAGAAGACCCTAAGAGGAAGAGTCAATACAACAGCCAAAAAATAAACTATATTAATTGGCGACACATGCTTCTCTGCTCCTCGGTCTAAAACTAAATACTGTGTTTCCTTATGTAGATATCAGCTGCCTTGTAATATAGTATTCTAAATTTCTAATACAAAAAACCAAACTGAATGTTGCTCATAAGAAAACAATTGACAGATTTATAACATGGGATAAACATTCAGACAACTTAGAAACAAGCCAAAACAACCTAACAAGGTGGGATTTCATCATAAGCTTGACAAAGCTTGGATCTTATCTTGGCAATATCCCATTCAACTCCATAGCTCTCTCCCAATTTGTTTGAAGATTTAGGTGCATAAGTCAGCCACAGTTGCACTTGAATCTTCAAACAAATGTCACTGCTTGGGATAGAGCGGCTTAGATAAATGGAACTGCCAATGAATGTCCAAGCTTCATCAAGCTCATGCTGAAATCTCATGTTACGGGATTTTGACTGGTAAGTTTTGTTTAATATTTGTCCCATGCTTATAATCCGGTTATTTTTCCTTATTACAACTTCCAATTTACCTTTTCTATTACCTGGCTAGACTACAAGGCAGTTGATATCTAACAAGACGAAAACACAAAATTGTGTTGATGTGTGAAATTCATATTTGGACGGGGGCAGATAGGTGTCCCAACGTTTAGTTTATCTCTTTATTCCCACTTCATTTGACTTTTGTATTCCTCTCTTACGGCCTCCAAATTAGCTTTTGCAAAAGCAATCTTCCAAATCATGAGCATATAATTGCATTAGAACATGAGGAAATGCACATATATGATACGAATTATACCTAGCTACCAAGATACTCAATTGTGGATGGAATATATTTGCGGCCAAACATGACCTCAACATCATCGTTTTCAAAATGCAGGACCCACAAAATTGAAGGCGGATAAAACATGATCTTAATGTCGAAAAGATGATAGCATTGCAATATATTTTGTGGTCCCGCATGTTGGATATGATAATACTGTCAACTCGCATGATATGTTTTCCATGGACACGCCCCTCAGGAGACCGAGCTTATTTCTGTTTTGTATGTACTATGAAAACAATAGCTAATCATGTAATTAAAAATATCACGGTGTAATGTGTAACGTTCCTACCGTGCCTCTGAAAAATATTGTTATGAAAAGACAATGGAGCATTGGATGATCCATTTGTGCAGCACTCGCCTTATAGTAGTATGTTGTCAGTCTCATGAGTTGACAAACCACGACATCGCCTACATTAAATCATATTGAATCCATTATTCCACCGTTGAGTCCCGTCATGTTAGCTACGTAGTTTGTATCATAGATGTGCCTTTGCTCATCTTCTAATGCAACTGTAACATCATGATTTGGCAGATGATGATCTGCAAAAGCTAATAGATGAACCTACGAGGAATACACAAAATTCAAATACAACAGCCAAAAAATAAACTAGATTAATTGGCGACACATGCTTCTCTGCTCCTCGGTCTAAAAATAAATTTCATAAATCAATACATGCTCTAAATTGTATTGATGTCGGAAATTTAGATTCAGATGGGGAGCAGAGAAGTGTGTCCCAACTATTAGTTTATCTCTTTGCTCCTGCTTCATTCAACTTTTGTGTTCCTCTCTTACGGCCTCCAAATTAGCATTTGCAGAAAGCATCTTCCAAACCATGATGATACAATTGTATTAGAACATTAGGAAATGCACATCTATGATACAAATTACCTATCTAACAACAGGCATTCAATTGTGGATGGAATATATTTGCGGCAAAACATGACCTTAACATTGGCGATGTCATCTTGTTTCAACACGCAGGACCCATTAAATTTAAGGCGAGTGCTCAACACAAATGTTAAACTAATGCTCCATCATCCCATAATATTATTTAATTTCGAATGCATGGCAGAAACACTACCCATTCCTTTGTAATATTGCTAGTGATAGTATTAACAATTGTTTTCAAATATGCATACTTTTAGAGAATAATTTTGGTACACTCTATCTTAAGTTTGGACACATCTATGGAAACAACACAATATATGAGTTGAGAGTAATATTGTGTTTGTTCTACAATGTGGGCGAGGGCGTAGGCAAAAGGTCTCGCGAATTTGCTCCCCTCAGCCGAGGCTAGTTCCTAAGGGCATGACATCGCAATCACAGTGTGGTACTTCTTAGGTATTGTACCTAACTCTCTTCCTCTATTTATGCATCGAGACCTAAAGCTTTTGCATTTTCTAGAATGAGAATTGTGACTTAAATAGAGCTTTGAATAAACAAAAATGTCTTAAGCGAACAATTTAAATTTATTTAGTGTAAGGCCTTACCTTGGGCTTAAGAGTTCATCCTTGTTACTTGGCTCAAAATCATCATTACCATCTTTGTCTCTCGCATCACAGTCATCATCCATGTCAATCTTCATATCGCTACAGCCACTGCTGTCAAGCAACACCAACTTCTGCTCCTTCTTTTCCTCTCAAATAAAGCAACCAACCAAAGCAGAAGAATGAATTCAGCGTTTGTTTATATATGCGGATGAAGATAACAAGTAGTATCAGTTATGGAAGCTCTGGATCAGCCAATACATCCGGTGGACTAAAATTTAATTTAATTTCCTCGAACACAATTTAAATGTTTATGTATTGTATTATAGAAAAACAAAACCAAGAAGTGCAACTTAATTAAATCTGAAGATGCAAAATTATAAGAAACTCTAGAAAAAATTGCTAATTAGAAGTAGAGATAAGGATAAGAAAGCCGGGTCTGAGATGCCTTTTTAAGTCAGACAACTCATGAAATATATGTGCACATATTAAATAGAAAAAAAGAAGTAATGAGGTTAATATTGAAATATAAGGCAGATGACTCGTGAAATATTAGTGGATTGCCGGGTCTGAGATGCACATTGCTAACGTAGTACGATATTGAATTTCTGTTTATATTCAGATAACATTAATCACTATCATAAGTTAGGAGAACATATTCTAACTGCAGGCATGAAACAATCAAACTCAATGTAAAGTAGGAACCTAGACTTTTTTTGCAACTGTAAATGAAAGATATACAAGGTTCAACGATACAGTCAAATTAGATACTAACTGCAAAAATTCAATGCTGGATTACACGCACCGGATCTCGTATCCTAGGTGACGGAGTTCCTCCTCGTCGACGTTTCGTGCGGGGCGAGAGCGCGGGTGGCGGCAGGTCCAGCGAGACTACCAGCTGCAGATGTCGCGCACGATGGCGGCGTTTCGAGGCCGCCGCAGTCCATATTGGTGTGGGTGGTTTTACAGCGTGTTGCGGCCAGCCGGCCATGGCTGGCTGCGGACGGCAGTCCGTGCGATTGCGGGGAGAACAGAGGGGTAGGCTAGGACGATTGCGGAGAGACGGGCGGCGCGGTCCCCTTTTGTAGGTAGGTCGTGCAGGATCAGAGGTAGGAGATCGTGCGGGATCAGAGGCGAGCGGAATTTAGGGAGCTAGCTGTTTTCTCGTGATACGCCCAGGATTAGCGAGATTTGGGTGATTAACGGCGGATATTTCGCGATATTATCTGTTTAGCATTTCATTGGAGAAATATTGAACGTAATCCTTCTGATTGCTCCACGTCACTATGTACGTGGATCACGGGCAAAAAATGATTTTGTCACACCATATTTTCTAGTAACAAATTTGGAGCTGATCTAATAGTGACCGGTTACGGATTCAAATACGGAGTATGAAAATACAAGACCATATATTTTGAACCGAAATCCCTCCCTGGTCGTTCGACCCGCGAGCAGCTACTCCGCCCGAAGCGCTCGCGGAATCAATTTCCTTTCCTTTTTATCGTTTTCTGCTACCTTACACATTAAATTATGTTAATTAATTATAGCAGTAAATCTCGCGCATTTAATTTGCGATTCGTTGTCGCGCATTAAATTACTAGTTATTTGTGACAGTAAATATTGCGCATTTAATTCGTTGGAGCAAGTTCATTCTTTTTTTGGTGAGTATAAGTAATTTCGCGCATTTAATTGACGCATTTAATTCCGTCCGGTCAATTCCCCTCTTTTTGGGCAATGTCATGTTTTGTGCTATTTAGTTTCCACTTTTTAGCAAGGTTTAAAATAGCACGCTATTTCTCCGCTAATAGCGCACTACAGCATATCTGGAGGGTCCACGAAATTTTGGTAATTTTGCTCGCTGTGGCGGTATTTGCGAATAGCATGTTATATCGCGCTAAAACTTCATAGCGTTAGCGCTATTTTTTCGGGCAAGTTTCTTTCACTTTTTTGTGGTGATGAAGTGCAATATGTTGGTTCCACTTCTAAATCAAAAGATAATATCGCAAATGCTAATAATTTTTAATAAATAATTTATACTATGTTGTTCCCCCTTGACATGTTGATGTTATCCTTCTAAAATATTTGTGATCTATTTTTAGGTGTGGTTATGTATGTATGTATGATTCAGTCAGTTTTGAACTATATATCCATTCGTTGTAGTAAATTATTTATTTTTAGGCTATATTTAGTATTATTTTGAAAACGCTATTTGAAATATATCATGCTATTAGCACGATATCTCTACTATATCTCTATCTCTATCTCTATCTCTACTATATAAAAAGGAAGAACTGGTTCTGTTTCCTCCGGTCGAAAGTTTCGTCCTACATATTTTTATCTGACCATTTTGCCCTCCCACCGCACCATCAAACAATGCATTAGACAATCACGCAATAGAACCGCACCATAACATGGAAAATAAATTCATCAGGCAACATCACCGCAATATACCCCCCTTAATATTTCCAAATCAACGGCAGGAGCATTAAAAACGTCATGCCAGATAAGGAATTAAATAGGGAGTATTAATCGCGAAATCACAACAATCAAGAAATGACCAAAATTAGAAAATCGTCACAATCAATCAGGAATAACAATTAGTAATGCATGGAAAGCATACGGGAAACACCAATCACCAAAATATCTTTCGTCCCCCGCAATATCAACCCATGCCACGCCCACAACATTTCCCCCGTCCACACAGCCGGACCTCGCGGCCTCCATCGCAGAGACGCAGAGCACCACAGATGGGTCCTCCACTGCCGCAGTGAAGGACGTTGGGCCTCCCCTCCCTACGGCGCCCTCTTTTCTCCTAGCAGCGGCGCCAGTCGCTCGACGGATCGGATGCACCGATGCACACGGTGTAGAAGGAGGCAAGAGAAGACGGTGGAAGGAGGACCGCCCCACGCCTCGCGATCTCTCTTCACCGGCAACACTATGGTACCTGATCCTAGCGGATGACAATGGCAACCGCCACACATCTGCCCCTCGAGCATCGTCAACACAAACGAATTGATTCCTCAAGTTATCTTCTAAAATGATCAGCGATGAGGTAAGATAGCACAAGTCAAGATCTCGGGACAATTACCAATACGTAGGTCTTATGATGTTCTCTTCCTTATTCTAATGAGTTAATTCTGATCATGCAATAAAAATGGTGGATAGGTCTGATCTTGTGATCTTCGATCAACTGGTGTGAATTTGTTCAGTTCGTATAATTAATCTGCCAAAAAGGAATATTAAGGCATTGTGATGTTTTCGTCTTCGTATGTGCGGTAAAAATTTCTAATAGCTATTTGATTTTTCAGAATGAATTAGGTGGACTTGATATATATGCAGTACCCTCACTCTGGTTAGCCAACAGAATGAAGGTTCAACATTCATGGTCATGCTGCCTTGCTTTTGCTTGAAGATGAGAGGCATATTTATGGTCACACGGGTCATCCCTCCATTGTTTGGCATGCCTTCAAGAAGTTGGTGCAGAGCGCCCGTTGGCCTGTTCGGAATCGAAGTTATATATTTTCTGTATGCTTTCCTGAAAAAAAATGTTTCCTAGATGTTGTTCACATTGTAAAAAATTTGTATGTTTGCAGGAGGTGGACAGTGTGGAGAGGTGCGGCGAGATGAACATCGGGGAGAATGAGGGTGAGGTGGTGGTGTGGTGGTCATGTTCTCGGTCGTGGAAGTGGTGGCGCTTGCCATGGCTGTGTACCATAAGTGGCTGACGCTGCTGATTTAGGTGACTCCTAAGTGCCCAGTTTAAGTGATAATTTGTTTCGCCAATTTGTTATTCCGTTGTCAAATGCTGCTCCACTCAAGATTTGTGATGTGGAAAACTCTCATGATGACCTCCACTCAAAATTATTCATCCTAACTTTTTTTTCCCTCTAATGCTGATTGTTGGTAAATTGTGTTTTTGTCACGTTTTTTGGGTCCCAAATTAGTTTGTGATAATGATGGACTAGAAAACTATATTGACCTTAACTTTTTCTGAAGGTGAGCTAATAGACTTATTGTTTGGTGGAAAATGATGCAACCTAAACATTTAGCTCATACAAACTTCAACGTTATGTACTTTCTTAAGTTCGGATAGCCTGACTGGATAGCCCCAAATACCTAAGTGGATGATGATTATTCCTCACAAGTTCAGTTTTTAATAAGGATTCAGAATCCATATTTGCGCAATGTAAATTAAAATATGGTTGGCTGTTGCCTAACCGTTGCTTAGATATTTCTTATATATTTTACTATCATGTCCCTTGCACATCTATTTTTGGAAAGAAACAAATTAACTATTCTATTTCTCTCTGATGATTGGCTTTGGTTGCGACAACAGTTTGGTCCACGCCGGAGCCTGCTGTGGCATGCAAAGGAACCGTTGTGTTTGAGGTCATCTGCTCAAGGTCCTATGACCATATAGGGTCCAATGCAGATATAAGGTCTTCTATATCTACAAAGAAGCACACATTTCTTTTTCTATTTTTGGCGTCAAATTTCTTTGTGAACTAAATTGTTTTTGTTCTTCTGAAAATGTGTTCAGTAAGTGAAGGAGTAGACATGGAGAAGCAGTGTGGTCTTCTTCAGAACAACATTAACTTGCACTGTCTGCAGATAGTTTTATGGATTGATCTCTTTGTATATTATGTGACGGGTTGTGTAGTAGAGACAAGATATACCTTATTTGTATAATAAAACATTGTTCTTTACCTCTTGCAATGTGATATTGTTTGTACAGTAAAAAAATCCTTGTAAAGGTGTGCTAACCAAAATAAAATTAGATCACTTTTATAGCATTATATACTTATCTAGCTGCCTTGAGAGGATTAATTGGCGTGTAAGAGCATTTATTAGGTAAATTGGTGATGTGGAAGCTAAGACTGTAACCATCTATTTTCTTGGCACCATATTATTTCATGATTAATTAAGTATGGGCATAGCTGGAGTGCTCATGTCCTTGCAAAAACTCTAAATCCAAATCACATTTGTGTTGTCCAATTGTCATGTATATTGTTATAAAATTTGTCATTTAGTATGACACATTCGACTAAAATGTGCAGATATATTTTATTAGAGGGTAGTACTTTCTTGTACTACTTTCACATTTCTATGGACAATGTTTTTATTTGTTAAGCATATACTCTCCCTTCCGATGACTAATAATGAAGGGAATACTCGTTTTGTGGGGTTATCTTATCTGGATTAAGATTGTTGCAATTTTTAGAATCAATTTAGGATCAACAAATATTTTTATTATGGATGCGCGCTTACACAATGAAGGTGTTGCTGATTGTCTTCCGCAAAAATGTATAACATGGAGTGAAGTCGATAGACTGCACTCTCAAGAAGGTGACACATGATAGAGTGAAAGGGTTAAAAAAAGGACAAAAAAGAACGCATGTTGTTGATCTTTCGAGGGTTAGGAAGAGAGAAAATTGCGGGTGTATAGTGTTTAATATTCTGTATGTGAATATTCAAAAACTATAAGTAACCTTAGGACCCAATAAAATAAAATCGTCCTTCTCCATGTCTTGTTATTCTAATTCAGACTAAGAAAGATGGATGAAATGAACAACAAAATTTGGTAAATGAACTGAACCTTGAGGATGCGACACCATCTTATCACCTTCATGTCCACTCCATAAGCGAGGTCGTCCGGACCGGAGCGTGCGAGCATGCACCTACATTGGTGTCACTGACCGAATTCGACAGAAGTATGCCCCGGAAGAGCATTTCCATTGTTCAGACGCTGACTTTCTTCACCGCTTTACGCTTTTTCAGAATTCTCTGCAGAAATATCGTCCTGATGATCAGTTCGCAACATCTACCTATCCGCAAGATAATTGATTTCACAAAGTGTCACGCTTAAGAACCTTCATGGCGAAGGCGATTGCGACACCGACGATGAAGTCTACCAGGGTGCAGCCGTCCCACGGTGAATGGTCAATCCGCTCGTAAACCCCGCCGCATCGTCCACCAGTATCATCACCTACAACAGTTTATATGGTGGCTCTTGTAAACATTCACAGGACTGGTGGCTTCTTCGTTTTAGAAGAAGGAAAGTATGTGTACGTATGGGGAGGGTCATGGCCAGTACCACAATGCTGAGCCCTATGAAGGCATCAAGAGCTGCCACCAGGGATGGAGCTAGGAATGAAGCATAGGGGGGGGGGGGGCAATCTTAGTATGAGGAGGGCAGAACTAGCTAAAATCATACAAACTAGATGATCCGTTGCGCTATCGCGCAAAGGCAAAATCAAATCAGAATTTAACCCATAATCTTTAGCATATTTTAGTATTAAGAATTACTCCATAATTTAACTGCTTTAGTATCTTATAGATATGCCATTTAATTAGGTGCTACAGCAAGATGTGATAATTTAGTACGATTTTACACTTTTTTTAACTTTTATGTTTTTGCATAAGCTTCAACACAAAATCATGGTTATTGTACTAAAAGAGGTAACATCCTAAAAGAAGCATAAAAGAATAGTTACTAATTCCAAGAAAAATGTTTCTACTTATTGTGAGTATAAGACAGTGAAAAGTTCGGTTCAAGATTTTGAGCGCCTTAACCGATACCACAGGAAACAGGAACTGTTACAAATGTTTCCCGTGCGTAAATAATTTCCACCACTATTTTCAGCTAATACCGTTCATCCCATCCCGATTTGCGCTAACAGTCCAGTCTCTTCCTCTTGACCTATGTCCCTACCCCTCCTTGATGTGCTACACCTCCCTCCATGCCCTCCACCCCATCTAATCCTCCGCTACGCCATCCACACCATCAGCCACAGCTATCCGACCATCCGCTGCTCGCCACAAGATTTACCTAACACTTGATAAAGGACAAAACATATTAAATATTTCAGAATCCTAAGACAATATATTGTCATTTCAAAATCCTAACACAATACATTTAGAGAAATAGTAGGAAGTCTTAAAAAATGTATTTCAGAAATACCAATAATGCAATCTGCTAGAAAGCCATCAATACCAGTAGAAAACAAAATATAAACTTTGCCAATTAAGGTAAGGTAACTTTATGATGTTAACATCATAAAAATGCAATTTCACTTCTCGTGAACCTAAATTAAATGTCCATTTGAATATTACTACATCAGGTTTAACTTGCCATAAGTAAATAATTACAAAGATAATAAGAAAATAAAGGTATCACATATACGAAAGACCTCTAAACCAACTATGGAAATTCCTTGCATTTGTCTCCTTTTCTTTAGACATAAAACACGGTGCAGGTTGTTGTCGGCCAAGATACCAGTCATATGACTCGCTAAAGTGCTAATGACAAAATAAATACCTGGTGGCATAACAACTTTATGTTTTTTATAGGGAGTATATGAGACTAATAAAATTTTCCAAATTTGTTCTTATAGAATAACAACCAAATGTGAATTGAAACCATGCAGTGAAACTTACTGGAATCACTGAAACCTAGTGCAAAAATAAGAACTGAATAGTAGAACCCATAAGGAATCAAGTTTAGAGACATCTATCATTATATTCAAGACTAATTTCAGTCGAGGAGCACACAGTTCCTTTAGCACTAATTGAAGCTTTGCATCCCATTTGAGGTAACTGATTCATTTAGGAAATTAACACTTCGAACATGAAAAGGGAAAAAAAGGAACGTATCAGAATACACAATTCCTTAAACACCGATCGAAGCGCATCCAAATTTAGATAACCAGGTTATTTTCTTTATAGAGAACTATATTTGTCAGCAATTTAGATAGGAGGCACTATCAGTAATAGAATTGCCATACAAAAGAAAGGATACTAAGCTGAGACACAAGTCAGTCCGAAGCATGGTTGGAGGATGTACCTAGCACAATATTTAATCCATAGAACAGAGGTCGCTGGATAATTTAACAAAGTCAGAAGTACGAAACTGGCAACATACTCAAGTAACTGCTAGGAAGAATTGAAGAAACTTCGGAAAATAAAGAGAACATTACAGGAAACAAATCTCTACCAATAACAGTGAAGACAAAAACAAAGTGTCTGAATGGAATTTGACCATAACGATGTTCTCAGAAAAGAACAGAGATTGCTCGTATTAGTCTTCTCAATTATCTCATTCGAATTTCAAACTTAAAGTAGGGGGGCACTTGTATGAGATCTGGGCATAACGTGCGATCGAAGGATCGAGTATTCTGGACCATTTGATGTGAAATCTGTGGCACAGATCGGGCTTTTAGATCTGGTGGAACATTTTTTGCATCAAACACCCCGTTCTACTCCATATTTCGGTTATGTATCCTTCCACCCCCACGCGCTCTGTTCAGCCCTAGTTCCCAAATCCACCTCCAGTCCAGGCGAAGCCGACGGCGATAGTGGCGTTCCGTCGTTCCCCATCCTGTGCCGGCGTGTACCGACGGAGACAACGACATTCCTTCCTTCTTCCCCTCTCTCGTGCGGCGGCAATGGAGGCCTAGCGACGGTGGCTGCAGCTCGTCAAGCGAGCTTGGGACGGCGCCACAAAATCGCCCACGGTTCGTTGTGCTTTTTCCTGAAATCTATTGAGTTCCTTATCTAATTTGGGCCCTGCTACTAATATCTTACATTCTCCGACAAGGATTCAAAAGGAAAGTACACAGTTTTGCGTTCTGTCGTTTTCACTCACAGTAGTAAGTACTACCTCTGTTCGGTTTTAACTGACGCATGGACACATCACAAATGAAGTAGCAGTGGTTCTAGTTAAGGTCAATTAAATACAAATGGAGGGAGTAATATTTGTAACTATTTTGATACCAGTTCTGATAATGAAATGAAGAGAAAACTTTGCTGCATTAAATTATGCTCTTTGGTATGAGAAATATTCAGATATGCCTATGTTCTTCTATTTTTCTTCACTTCTAGGTTTCTGTAGAAGAACATGTTAATTCACCTAAATTACCATGCAATAATTAGGACGCGAAGTGTATACACCGATGGCAGGAATCTTCTTTTATGGCACCATGTATTTCTTCCTAGTTTTCCACCATGTAGTGAAATCAACTTATTTTTTTATCTGATTTTGATGCTTTATGGTATGTAATACGGTCAGTTAAGTGGTTCAGTAACCTTCTCTAATATGAATGCATTACCTTTAGACATGATCCGGTTCTTGGCATGTGTCTTGTTTTGTACTCACGATAGGTAAAGAGAAAAAGAATTCATTGGATTTTACTAAAGAGAAAAAGAATTCATTGGATTTTACTGTCCTGTTACTGATATGAAACTAATACAGAATTGTTCTTCTAAATGGAGGGGACCAGTGCAACCTCACCATCACCAATCCTTGCATGCCCGGCCAATCCGCGTACCGTACCAACTATCTCAGGTAAGTTTTGGTGTCAATAGTGCCAATATTTCTGGTTCTTCATGATAATCATGTGTGCTTCAGCTCAGTCTTTTATTTATTTTGCAGACTCAGTCAATAGCTTGGGAATGACAGAATTAAGTGATGCCAACTCTTTTTCAGAGATTAATTCTAGGATGCTTCCTCTTAGTGAATTCTCTACACCCAAGAAGAGACAATGCTTTTCGCAAGATGTAAGTGTACTGCTGATTGTATGCTTTTTTTGCACAATTCAAATCTACACTTTATAGTGGTCACTGGCTTTCGAGTGTTTACGTTTGGCATGAGCACATGAGATCTCATAACTATATTTTCTCAAACTGAAGAAACAAGTGCTATTACCCGAAAACCACGATGAATGTAAATCTCTAGAATCATTTGGCATGTTTGATACAGAGAGCTTACATGCATATGTGTGCTCGATCTTCGTAACTATGAAAGCTGTGTTGACCTATTCATCTTTCCAGGGCTCATTGCATAAACCAGTGTGCGACGAGGCAATAAAACCAATGGTAGGCATGAGATTTGATGACATTGCTTCTGTAGAGGCATTTTACAAGAACTATGCACACCACGTGGGATTTGGTGTCCATCTTGGGTCACAAAGGATGGTGAACAATGTAATTCACTGGAAGCGTTTCTTATGCGCAAGGGAGGGATACCGTTCCACAAAAGATACTCATACTGTTGACTACTTGGATAAAAATGCTTCAAATAAAAGGCGCAAGGTCAAAATAACAAGGTGTGGATGTGATGCTCATATTTACATCAATCGGGATAGTGAAGGCAAATATAACATAGCTTCAATGGTTGAGCACCACAATCATGAACTAGTGTCCCCTAGAAAGCAACACCTGATTAGATCAAACAGGAAAGTAAGTGAGAGAGCCAAATTAACACTATTTGATTGCCACAAAGCTAGCATTGGACCAGCCCAAGCATATAGGTTACTTCATGTTGGTGCAGGGGCGTTTGACGGTGTGGGATGCACGAAGAAAGACTTGCAGAATTACTATTCAGAGTTCAAAAATAAAATCAAGAATTGCGATGCTCAAATGCTAGTGGACCTGTCGTTGCCTAATCGACGGTACCCCGGAGGAGGTATCCTCACGAGGGGGAGAAGAAGTAGGGGCCATAGGGCGGAGTGCACACGGGACGGTGGTACGCGATTTACCCAGCTTCGGAACACCTGCACGATGACGGGGCCTACTGCTGCTTGTCTGGAATTATCTGGGCGCTTTCGCGTTGTTACAATGAGTTGTGGTTGTCCCTCTAGGGCTCCCGGGATCCGGCTTATAAAGGCGCACGGATCTAGGGTTTACATGGAGAGTCCTAGCCGGATTACAGACAGCCTAGCTACGGTACAATATCTTGCCGTGCACGTCACGGATCCACCTTCCATATACGTCGTACTGGATCCGGGTTCCTCTTGGGCCTCCATGGATCCGGGTTACTCCTAACGTTGGTACGAATCCGGCTTACTGATCCTGGGCCGGACTTCTTCCTTCATGATCAACAGCAACTGGGCCGCCCGATGGGCCACATGCCTCATCACCGTCTGTGGGCCACCCGGGCTTGCCGGATCTAGGCACTGTCGATGGTACACCCATGAAGTATACCCACAACAGTAGCCCCCAGAGTTCTCCGAGTTTCGCCTGCAGTTTCCGCCATGCTTGCACCTTTGGTTTCCGGCATCGTTGGTAACGCGGAGAAACTTGAAGAGCTCGAACTTCGCATTTTCTTCTTTTTCCAAAATGCTCCCATCCTGCGGGACTTCATCCATCGACGTTCCAAAGAACATTTCCGGGTTACTCCCTGCTCGCGAATGAGAGACAACTTATCCTCACGCACTCACCCGGAATCTTAAAAGACTCAAACGGTTCCGCCAATTCTGGCGCCATTTTCGCGCGATTTGTGCGGTAACTTATCTCTAGCCATTTTTACTGTTAGGGTTTGGGACACGTGTCACGCATCCAACGGCGCGACGCTTGCGTTCCGACCACAGGATGCAGAGCACGAATCTCGTCCCTCAGCCTATAAATATCCGCCGTCGACCCCTTACCCCTCATTCACCCCCCTTCTCACCTCTCTGCCGAGCGCCGCCACGAGCTTCCTCTCCGCTGTGCCGGAATTTCACCGGAACAGTCGCCGGAGCATCACCGGAGCGAGCTCACCACCGCAGTGTTCTTCGTGTCCTTAACTCCGGCGAGCCACCGCGCGGAAAACTCGTCGCCGGCGACTCCGACCACCGCATACGCCATTACGGTAAGTCTTCGAGCTTAGCTTTCGCGCCGTAGTTGGTAGGGATGAATTTGGGGAAGATGACATTGGATCCGACTAAAGAGCGCTTTCCGCCAAAACCTTTTCTTCAGATGTCTTCAACGACTCCGCCTCCGACCTCGGATCCTATCATGGCGACGCCAATCTCCTCCGCCCCTCCACCCTTTGTTCCAGTCATGCTGGACCCTCCAAAGGATTCCGGCAAGGAGGCTGAGGGGACCTCTGCTCTCCCGGAGAAAGCCTCCGGGGCGGGTCAAACGGAGCACCAGGCGGAAGAGGCCGCCAAAAAGTCGAAAGCTCGCAAACGAGACTCCGAAGCTAAGGGAAAATGGTGGCCCTGCACCACCACCGAAATGGAGCTGAAGAACCTCGAGGCGGAGGGTTTCCTGCAACCCGGAAGCTGGAGGTCAGTTCCCAATGAACTAGCTCCAGCTCCGAGGGACGACGAGATGGTGCTGACGAAAGCACTGGTGGAGCGCGGTTTTTCATTTCCGCCTTCGGACTTTTTCCTGGAGATTCTGAAGACGTATGGGCTCCAACCCCACAACATATCTCCAAACAGCGTGCTTGCCATCAGCAACCACGTCACCCTCTGCGAAGGCCATCTCCGGGTAACCCCCGAGCTCTCTCTGTTCCAATATTTCTTTACTGTCAAGAAGGAGAAGATCCGCCAGACTTCCGAGTTGGCAACTTGCGGATCCATCACCTTCATACTCCGCCCGGGTCGCGTCTACCCCCCCACCGACCGCCACGAATCCGCGAGGTACTGGTCCGGGGGTTCTTCTACTTGAAGGACGTCTCTGACCCCGCGAGCGAAAAGAAGCTGCCGCCTTTCAAGAACTGCCCCGCCACCGAGATTCCGGCATGGTCGCACTGCCCCCACCTTTCTGAATCGCCCCAGCTCACACGCGCCGTCAGGCGGATCTATAAGCTGACGGAGGAGGGGCTTACGGGGAAGGACTTAACCCTTTCCTGGTTCACCAAGCGGATCCAGCCGCTCCAACACAGGGACCGCCTGATGTTTGAATACACGGGGCGCGACGACGCAATGCGCGCTACAAAAGATAATCTTTCTGCCGACGCCATCGACAAGAGGATCCGGCTCCTCATCAAAATCCCACGTGAACTTCACGTTCACGTGTGCAACAAAGACATTCATACGAATGGTTCCGGAACCGCGGTACGTCGTCCCGACTTTAATCTTTTATTTCTCTTCGCATCTAAACTTTTTTTGTCTAAGTGTTTAACTTTGCATTAGCTCGAGGCGCTTGAAGAAAGAGAACTCGGAATTCTCCTCCGGGTTCCTTCCACCGGCAACACGGATTCGGATGTCGCATCGGAGGCGGAAGCTCCTGAAGCCCCACGCCCTGCTAAGAGGAAGAAGCCGGCCCCTTCCAGCCCCCATGCGAAACGCCCCCGCGAAGTGCTTAGCACTGCGGCTACCCGGAAAGCGGAGGCGGAAAAGAAGCGCCTCTCGCTGATTAATACCAGCAACAAGGGGCAGCCTGCCATCCAGCATTTCTTCAAGCCTTCCGGGTAAGCGTCTACTTCCGAGATCCAAGTTCTGGTCTTACGCTTAAACTCTTACTTATGCTTTTATGTTATTTCTGAAGCTCCGGAAGCCAGCCCCCCAAGGCCCCAAGGGTCCCGAAGAAAAGAGCCAGGCCATCTCCGGCTTCCATTCCTATTACTCCTGAGGTTGAAGTTCTGCCCAAGGCTTCATCCACCTCCAAGCCGGATCCGAAGGATATCATCAACATTGATGACCTTCCTGAAGATCCCGCTCATCATGGCGACTCCGCCAAAGGGACCTCCTCACCCGTTCCTCCGCCAGATCAGCCAAGCTCCGCTTTCGCGGGGCCTACTGGAGAAGAACAGGAGCAAAAGGCTAAGCTCCTCCAAGTTACCAACGCGACCCGAGTCAACCTCCAACCAACTCCGTCCCTCCAAAAGCTTACCCTTGCACAACGTCACGCGGAAGTTTCCGCCATGTTGAACAAGGTGTGGGGAAAACCGGACGAGGAGGTGCATGAACTCGCCGACCTGGAGGACAGCCTGAAGGAGTTTTTCGCCAAGCACAAGGAAGTGCGGCAGGTAATACTAGCCCCCAAGCATTGGGTGATATAGTTCCGTGTAACATGTATTAGCCGATGCTTTTCCCAAAATGTACTGTTAGGCGGAAATTTGAAATTTTTATCCCAAGACTTTGAAATCTTCGCCAGCCCCCCAGATTTTAATATCCGACTAACTCTCTGCTGCTTCGCAGACCACGCGGAAACTGCACGAAGATCTTCGCGTGCATGTGCTGGAACAAATCGCGGAAATCGAGGGGCTGCGCCAGCATGCAGAAAATAGTAAAAAAGATATCCAGCTCCTTGAGACCCGCCTTCAAGGTACGAGATCCGGGTCTTCACTTGTTGTGCTGACATAGTTGTTCAGGATGCATAACATGTGCAACTTTCTGCCTTTAGAAGAAACTGCCAAGCACTCCTCGTTCGATGAGCTTTCCGCCAAGGTCAAGGTGCTTGAGGCGGAAAACGAGTCCCTCAAAGCCTTCATTCAAGAATCCTCTAGTAAGGAGATTGAGGCGAGGAAAGAGCTCTCCGAGAAGCATGCCCGTGACCTGGCGGAGCTGAATGACAAACTGGAGAAAAGCCAGGGCCGCGTGCTCTCCGTGATATCCAAGAACAGAGTTCTGGAAGCGGAGGCGGAGACTATTGACAAACTTATCTTCCGTAAGCGTTTTTCCGTGTCGTTTCTCCGACTATCTTGTATGCTTTCTCTCTAACGGAACTGAACCTCTTTCTTCCACAGCAAGCCTTGGCTTTGAGTGGTCAAAAGAGTCAAACCTGAAGAGGACGGAGGCATACGATGAAGCGCGGATTTCAATTGACGCGTTATTTGAAGCCTGTCGCGGAATCGCCACGGCTCGTCTCGAAGAAGGCCAAAACCACAGTCATCGATACGATGACCAAACTTATGCGACAGGTGCCGGATTTCATCAAGGATTGGCAAAAGTCTTCAGCACGCGGAGCCGCCTCCCTAGTCTTGGCCACCTGCAAGGCTCACTTCCCTTCGCTCAACCTGGCGGATGTTGCACGCGGAGCCCCCAAGGATTCCGACATGGGTGCCCTCCTCGCGGAAACCGAAGGCTATGAGCAGCTGTTTGTCAGGCGAGTGGATCACTCGTTCTGGTATAACAAGCACGATCTGCCCGAAGGATTTTCCGATGCAGAGGAGGAGGCAGGTGAGCCGGAGTATTATGGGGAAGGATCCGGGTCAAGCGGCGAGCATTCCGGAGGAAACTCTGGTGACGACTCCGAAGCCGGATCTGGTGACAGCGACGACGGCTCCACCTACCAGCAATCTGAAGAGGAGGACTCCGAGTAGAGTTCCTGTTTTAGACAATGAAACAAATTGCATCATTTTGGCCCCGGAGTGGGTTTGTAATAAGACTTTAAATTCTTAAGTAGCTAGGAACGAAACGATTATGCATGGGGCGGAAACACTTATCCTGCTATCCGTTAATATTATGTGCATGTTTCGTTTTGTGTCGGAAAGCAAGTGCTGACTTCGTTATTTTCCGGCTTGCTCGCTTGACCTTCCACGAGCCGGAAGACCTTAGCCGGAAACGCTCGCCAGCGGCGACGAAGCCCAATGGCAATCCGTCAATAACCGCGGAAACAAGCCCCCAAGCATAGGTGCCGGAAATCGCTACTAGGAATCCACGAGTTCGCAACAGACAATAACTTAATCAGAAAACTTAAGCTCACGTCCTAAAGGACGATTTTTGAAAATCACAACTTTTATACACGCCTAGGCGGAAAAATCCAGCTCTGCGGTTTTAGTCGGAAAACATACACGATCTAAAAATGAACAAGTAAAGGAGGTAAAAGACTCAAAGAGTGAACCATAAGCTTTATTTCATTGATCATGTATAACTATTACAGAGTTTGTAACTCGGAAAAATATGCTAAGTGTAGAAAGGACGTAGCTGTGCGATATTCCAAGGGCGATCCGTTTCATCGTAGATGTCATCCGGATCCTCACGCTTGCGTTTCCGGTGCCAGTTAGCAGGTCTATCCCTCAGCTCGCGGAAATCAACAAGGTAGTACGACCCGTTATGAAGTACTTTGCTAACGACGAAGGGTCCTTCCCATGGAGATTGCAGCTTATGGTCTTTCACCTGTCGAAGGCGGAGGACCAGGTCTCCTGCCATGAAGGAGCGTTTCCGAACTCGACGACTGTGATAACGTCGGAGCTTCTGCTGGTAGATGGCGGAGCGCTGGTCAGCTAAGTTCCGAGCTTCCTCGATCAGGTCCACAGATAGCTGTCTGGCCTCGTCAGCTGTTTCTTCATTGTAGGCGGAAACTCGCGGTGAATCGTGGATGATGTCGGAGGGAAGCACGGCTTCGGATCCGTATACCAGGAAAAATGGGGTAAACCCTGTTGATCTGTTAGGGGTAGTTCGTAAACTCCACAGAACAGCTTCCAACTCGTCAGCCCAAGCTCCAGCTTCTCGTCGCAGCGGTCCTTCAAGGCGTGGTTTAATTCCTGATAATATTAGGCCGTTAGCCCTTTCAACCTGACCATTGGATTGTGGGTGAGCCACAGATGCAAGGTCCAGCCGTATCCCCATTGTTTCACAATAATCCCTCAACTCTCCTTGGGCGAAGTTTGTGCCATTATCTGTGATTATGCTTGTGTGGGATGCCGAATCTCATCACGAGGCTGCGCAGACGAATTTTAGTGCCGTAGCACCATCGGCTTTTCTCACCGGCTTAGCCTCGATCCATTTGCTTGAACTTGTCAATAGCGACCAGGAGGTATTCAAAACCGCCAGGAGATGATCTTTTTAACTTACCAACCATATCGAGCCCCCAGACCGCAAATGGCCAGGTGATAGGTATGGTCTTCAGCTCTTGGGCTGGAGCGTTTGGTTGAGTAGCGTAGTACTGACAACCTCGGCAGGTCTTGACTATTTTGTCAGCATCTTCTTTAGCTGTAAGCCAATAGAACCCTAACCGAAAAGCTTTTGCAACGAGTGATCTGGGAGCGGCATGATGCCCGCAATCCCCTGCGTGGATCTCTCTGAGGATTTCAATGCCATCTTGATTGGAGACGCATTTGAGAAATACCCCTGCTGCACTTCGTTTGTAGAGCTGTCCATCAACTACTGTGTAGGTTCTTGCTCGTCTGACGATCTGTCTTGCGAGGACCTCGTCCTCAGGCAACTTCTGATCGATGAGGTAGTCCAGGAAAGGCTGTGTCCAAGCCGGAATGATAGCCATCACTTCCCTAGCCGGAGACACTTCCACCTCTGGGTTTTCCGGGTTAGCGCCCTTAACTGAGGGTATCCGGAGATGCTCCAGGAAAATGCAAGGCGGAATTTGCTTCCTGCCGGATCCGAGCTTGGATAGCATGTCTGCCGCTGTGTTATCGTCTCTCCTGACGTACTTGACTTCGTATCCGAGGAAGCACTTGGCGATCTCATCAACTTCGTCTCCGTAGGCCGCCATGACGGAGTTTACGGCGTTCCGGGTTCCGGCTACTTGTTGTGCCACCAGGTCGGAATCTCCACAGGCATATGATGTGCTTGATCCCAATTTCCTTAGCGATGCGCAGACCGTGTAGTAGAGCCTCATATTCTGCCATGTTGTTTGTAGCTTCGAAGTGGATCCGCAGAACGTACTCGCAGTTCTTCTCCGGTAGGGGACTTCGGGGTGACTCCGGCTCCTGAGCCTTGATGCTGCTTGGATCCATCGAAGTGCATGACCCATGTTTCTGGTTCCGGCTCCAGACTTGCATCCGGAGCTTCTGTCCAATCTGCAACGAAATCTGCCAAGACTTGGGATTTTACCGCGGTCCTTGGCTTGTAAGCGGTGTCGAAGGCGGATAATTCGATGCCCCATTTAGCCGTACGTCCTGTTGCGTCAGCGTTGTTGAGAATTGTCGACAGCGGAGCCTTGCTCACAACTATTGCTGGGTGCTCTTGGAAGTAGTGTCTCAGCTTCCGGCTGCCTAGGAACACTCCATAGGCTAGTTTCTGAAAGTGAGGGTATCTTTGCTTTGACTCCGTCAGCACCTCGCTAATGTAGTAGACGGGTCTTTGGACGTCATATTCATGACCTTCTTCCTTTCGCTCCACCACGATCACGAGGCTGATGACTTTGTTGGTAGCTGCCAGATAAAGGAGCATTGGCTCTGACTCTGCTGGAGCTGCCAAGATAGGTGGGGAGGTGAGTATTTCCTTCAACCCCCGAAGAGCTGCGTCGTCCTAGACAAATTTGTCTGTTTTCTTCAGCAGCTTGTACAGAGGTAGCGCCTTCTCGCCAAGACGGCTAACAAACCTACTGATTGCTGCGACGCAACCAGTTAGTCGTTGCACATCTTTGAGACAAGTTGGCCGTTTGATACACGGGATTGCCTTGATCTTTTCCGGGTTAACCTCAATGCCTCCGTGAGAGACTATGAAGCCAAGGAGTTTTCCGGCTGGCACGCCAAAGACGCACTTCAGCGGATTCAACATCATCTTGTACCTGCGGAGGTTGTCGAAGGTTTACGTGAGGTCGCTGATCAAGTCGGATCCTTTCCGGGTCATGACCGCGATGTCGTCGACGTATGCGTGCACGTTCCGGCCAATTTGGTCCTTCGAGCACCGCCGCATCGTACGTTGGTAGGTGGCACCTGCGTTTTCAAACCAAAAGGCATAGTAACATAGCAGTAAGTACCAAACGGGGTAATGAATGAAGTCGCCTTTTGGTCGGATTCCTTCATCCGGAGCTGATGATACCCGGAATACGCATCAAGAAAACACAGAAGTTCCGCCCCGCCGTCGAATCAATGACTTGGTCAATGCGCGGCAAGGGGAACGGATCCTTCGGGCAATGCTTGTTCAAGCCAGAGTAATCGATGCACATTCTTAGTATTTCAGTGTTCTTTTTGGGTACAAGGACGGGATTCGCGACCCAATCGGTGTGGATAACTTCTATTACAAAACCTGCTTCTAGTAACTTTGCTAGTTCCATTCCTATGGCGCGGCGCTTCTTATCTCCAAAGCGTCGCATAGCTTGCTTCACCGGTTTACCCCCGGATTTATGTTGAGGTAGTGCTCGGCGAGTTCCCTAGGTACTCCGGACATGTCAGAAGGTTGCCATGCGAAGATATCCATGTTAGCGCGGAGGAACTCGACGAGCGCGCTTTCCTATTTGGGGTCCATGTTGGCTCCGACTGAAACCTGCTTGGAAGAGTCGCCTAGGATGAGGTCGTGCTTCTTAGTTTCTATCGCGGCCTTGAAGGAGGTTTTCTGCTCGGAGATCTGCTTCTTGGTGGTCTGCATCTCAGTCGGATCCACCGCGGCTCTGTAGCCTTTTAGCTCTTCTCCGGATATCACAGACTCTGCGAAGGCGGCTTCGCCTAACTCGCACTCATGAGCCTTTTTGTAGTCTCCGGATATGGTAATCATACCTTTAGGACCCGGAATCTTGAGCTTGTTGTAGATGTAGCATGCTCTTGCGTGGAACTTGTGGTAGGTGGGCCTGCCGAAGATGACGTGGTAGGAGCTCTTGAAGGGCACAACTTCAAACGTGATCTTCTCTTCGCGGAAATTATGAACATCGCCAAAAGCCACGGGAAGTGTGATGCTGCCGAGGGAGTTCACCTTCTTACCCGGAACCACGCCATGAAACTCAGTGGTACTGTGTTTAAGCTGTTCCTTGGTGAGGTTCATCCGCTCTAGAGTCTCCAGGTACATGATGTTCAGGCTGGCTCCGCCATCCATGAGGCACTTGGAGAAGTCATACCCATCTATGCGGGGAATTACAACCAAGGCGTAGCATTCTTTTGGCACAATTGCGGGGTGATCCTTCCTATCAAATGTGCACGGGATTTCCGACCACCTGACGTACTGCGGCACAGCCGGAACTATAGCGTTCAGGATCCGGGTAGCTGACTTGGAGGCGCGTACTGTTGGGGTCCCGAGGAAAGTGTGGTAAGCCCCCACGCTCTTTTTGTCGAATGGGTTGGATTTACCTGCGGATCCTGCCTTGGGATCCGGCAAGTTATCATCCTCATCCATCGCCTCGGAACTATCTTCCTCTTTGTCTTTGTTCTTGCCCTTGCCACCTTTGCCGCGTGGGCGGTGCTTCCGGGCGCGCTTGTATCCTGCCTCCGGGTCATTCTTGAGATCATTGACCCACTTGCAGTTGCGGTTGGTATGAGTGGACTTCCCCGTAACCGGATCCAGATGGGCCAGGCAGGGCATGTCTCTGTACTCCTCGTAGGTTTGCGGAGCGCGGGATCCGCCAGCCGTGACCTCGGAGGTATGCTGCTGACCCCTGCCGGCTCCGCCTCCACGTCCGCGTCCTCTTCCGCCTCCTGAACCTCCGCGTTGAAACGCCATGGCGACCATCTCGGATCCGCCACTCTTCTGGTCATCAGGGTTCTTGCGCTTGTGGCTGCTGCTGCTACCGTTATCACGGTTCTTCTTTTGTTGATGCGGGGGGATTGCTGTAGCTGCGAGATCACCGCCTGCGTCATCATCGGCGGCGTATGATCACCGGCAATGGAGATCATCTCATCCAAAGTCAGCTTGCTTGAGTTAGCCAAACGAGTGAGCGTATGCCTCAGCAATCCTCCCCTCGCAGTCCACCAATGAAAGCGTACATGGCGGTGGTGTGGTCGACGTTTTCGCACTCGTTCCGCATGCCAACCATCGTGTGAGGTAGTTTCTTGAGGTTTCTCCCTTCTTCTGGATGCAGGCTTGCAGGTCGCTTGCCGTGGCAGGTCTTTTGTAGGTGCCTCTGAAGTGTTTCTCGAAGGCGTTCTTCAGGTCGAACCAGCAAAAGATGGAGTTCTTCTCGAGGTCACTGAGCCAGATCCGGGCTGGACCTACAAGGTACAACTGGAGCATGCGGCAGGCGATGTTAGGGGTTCCTCCGGCAAAGGTTACTGCATTATAGTAATCCTCAATCCAGGTATCCGGCCTTTCGGTGCCATCATAATGCTTCAGGTTTCCGGGTAGCTTGAGGTTCATCCTTGGCTTTGGTTCCTCTCGAATCATCCTGCCAAAGCACTTCGGACCAATGTAGTCGGTTCTGTATTCGTTAAGGCGATCCCGTGCGTCGCGCGGGCCGTGGCGAGGGGATTGTGAGCGAGAGCGAGATCTTCGGCCGTCGCCTCCGCCTCCACCTCCGCCGCCACCGCTAGGTGGTGGTGAGGGAGACCTGCGAGGTGGGCGGTCCGATTTCTTGCTTCCGCCATCTGATTCTCCTCGGCCTTCCCGGTGCTGGCTCCGGCTCCTGTGGCTGCCTTCGCCTTGGCGCTGGCTGCCCTGGTCGTTCCGGCGAGGCTCCGGGTCACGGCTCCGGCGAGGCTCTGGGTCACGGCTCCGACGAGGCTCGGGGTCACGGCTCCGACGAGGCTCTGGGTCGCGGTTCCGGCGAGGCTCTGGGCCGCGCTCTTCATTCCGACCCCTCCTGGGCTCGGGCTCACGAACATTGTTCTGGTTCCGGCGTGGTTTCGGCGAACGCTCCCTGTTTCGGTTTCTTGGCAGCACGTTGTTGCGGATAACAATCCCACCATGCCCTGGGGGCCTGGTGTTTCCGGCTGGACTACGGCGGCGAGGGGGTCGCGGGTAACCATTGGGTGGAGGAGAGGGGTTGCGATATTTGTCTCGTCCAGAGTACATTGCATCCTTTCCCTTTCTTGGATCTGACGAAGGCGTCTTTGACGGAACGGGGATCGGATTTGGGTGTTCCCTAGTTCTTCTTCTTCGCTCCGAGGATCCGGTGTGTGATTCATCGTCGGGGTGCCGATCGGCGCGGGCGTCCTTCTGCGCGGTAGATACACAGTTATCCGGATTGGATTCCAACCTGCGCGAAGTATCTGCCTTGCTCTCATGCTGCATTGCTGAAGCGACAAGTGTGCGGAGGTAGTTGATATCAACTTCTTCGTCCTTCTTCTTCAACAGTTCCGCAGCTTTTTGCATGTTGTCCTTTGGGGTTTCCAGCGGTCGGTGCTCTGCGGGCGTGTTGAAGGGTATCCTGCGAGGCGGAATTGCTTCTCTAACAATTCGATCGGCCTCCGCCTGCGCATAGATCATCTTTACTTCCCACTCTGCCCTCATGCTCTTGACCTGCTCGAGTGTGGCAGTAATCTCGCGATCCTGTCTGTCGAAATTTTCCGCCAATCCTGCAGCTTCTGCCCTCTCTTCCCTTAACGCGGCTTCGCTCTCGGCGAGCTTCTTGGCAGTGGCCAGCATTTCCTGTCTAGTGGCTTCTAGAGCCTCCAGATCTGCAGCGTCGCCCGGGGTTATAGGTGTGTTAAGAACTGCTTGCGCGGCCATCTCTTCAGCTGACAGGAGCTCCTCCGAGGAAGAATCCCTGCGGGGTCGCTCCCGAGACATTGGAGATCCTTGTTGGGATGGCTGAGGGTCGGATTGGCTGGTTGGCTCTTCAGATCCTGTTTGTCCCAGCGCTGCTACAGTTGCGAGAACCTGCTTAGGCTGGGCGGAGTCGACTTCAGGCTGATCACCGAAACCGTACTCCCCTAGCTTGCGGTTGAACTCGTCAGTATCCATAGAGGGGGTATCTCCGGAAATTGGGCTCAGATTGCCCAAAATCGACTCTTCAACCGGAGCTTCGCCTTCTCCGACAGGCTCAACCTGATCCGGATCTGCGCCGTTTTCCGGTGCCTCTTCCTGCTCAGGACCAGCTCCAACTTCTTCAGGGGCGGTTCCGGCGGTATGGGCCAAGAAGTGTACGAAGTGGCACCTCTGCTTTTCTAACACCCGGGAGACCCGGGCGGATCCGCATTGGTCTTCCACCGTTGTTTCCTGCTCGGGGGCGGATTGGGTGGGCTTTGAAATTTCCAGATCCAAGGCGGAATCTTCCCTGGGAAGCTCCTGCATCTCAGATCGGATCTTCGCGACAGCGTCCAGCTCTGCGGCGGTCGCGTCTGCGTTACTTACCAGTGGGTTTCCGTCGGAGTCGACGGTTTCCCCGATGAAGATGTGTATGCCGCCTATTGGGACGATGGAGAGCTTGACGGGGTTTGTCTTAGCCGGAATCCAGCACTCATCCGGAGGGACGATCGGCAGATTTCCGGCGTAAAGGACGCGCCCCACAGCGATGGTGTCGTCGTAGCTTCCCATGGCGGAACCCTCCCGGTTCCGGCCTCCAGACGCCACAGGCCCCACGGTGGGCGCCAACTGTCGTTGCCTAATCGACGGTACCCCGGAGGAGGTATCCTCACGAGGGGGAGAAGAAGTAGGGGCCATAGGGCGGAGTGCACACGGGACGGTGGTACGCGATTTACCCAGCTTCGGAACACCTGCACGATGACAGGGCCTACTGCTGCTTGTCTGGAATTATCTGGGCGCTTTCGCGTTGTTACAATGAGTTGTGGTTGTCCCTCTAGGGCTCCCGGGATCCGGCTTATAAAGGCGCACGGATCTAGGGTTTACATGGAGAGTCCTAGCCGGATTACAGACAGCCTAGCTACGGTACAATATCTTGCCGTGCACGTCACGGATCCGCCTTCCATATACATCGTACTGGATCCGGGTTCCTCTTGGACCTCCATGGATCCGGGTTACTCCTAACATCAGTACGGATCCGGCTTACTGATCCTGGGCCGGACTTCTTCCTTCATGATCAACAGCAACTGGGCCGCCCGATGGGCCACATGCCTCATCACCGTCTGTGGGCCACCCGGGCTTGCCGGATCTAGGCACTGTCGATGGTACACCCATGAAGTATACCCACAACAGGACCAGTTTGGTAGATTCAAGCAACTCAATGCTGCTTTTTTCTTTGAGTATGATGTCGATGAAGATGGTACATTATTGCGTTTGTTTTGGGCAGATGCAACTAGTAGGAAAAATTACTGTCATTTCCATGACGTGCTGTCCTTTGATTCCACATACAGCACTAACCAATACAACTATATCTTTGCACCATTCACTGGTATCAACCATCATATGCAAAGTGTATTTCTGGGTGGCGGATTTTTACTGAATGAGGCGACAGAGGACTACAAATGGTTGTTCGAGGCATTTCTTAAATCCATGGGTGGGGTCGCTCCTGGAGTTATCATAACGGATGAGAGTGGCAGCATGAGGAATGCTATCGAGGCAATTCTCCCTAACACAGTGCATCGATTGTGCATGTGGCACATTATGCGGAAGGTTCCTGACAAGGTCCCGCTGGAATTAAGAACCAACGAATATTTCTACAAGAGGTTGAATTCTTGTGTGTGGAATTCTGAAACACCTACAGAATTTGAGGAAAGTTGGAAGAATGTAATGTCAAGATTTGACTTGGAAACTAATGAATGGTTTGGAAAATGTTACCATATCCGTGGGTCATGGGTGCCGGCATACTTCATGGACATTCCCCTAGCTGGTATTCTCAGAACCACCTCCAGGTCAGAGAGTGAAAACTTATTTTTCAAGAATTTCATTCGTCGCAAGCTTGCTTTGTTGAGTTTTGGCTAAGGTTTGACACAGCCCTGAAATGTCAGAGACAAGAGGAGTTGGTTGCTGACCACACGAGCTTACACACAACGCCCAGATTGATGACATGTTGGGAAATAGAAAGACATGGTAGCTTGATATTCACTCATGAGGTTTTTAATTTGTTTCAGTCCGAGGTACTTGCTGCTAGAGAGCATTGTGATGTCCAGGACACAAAGGATGTGGGGGATCTCAAAATCATGTCCGTTAGTGATCAAAGTCACCCAAAAAACAGGGTAAGAGAAGTTAATTTACAAACAACAACCATGATAACCAAATGTTCGTGTATGCTTTTTGAGAACAAGGGAATTGTGTGCCGCCATGTCATACGTGTCCTGAGGGGAGCAAAGATAAATGAACTTCCAAATTTTTATATACTCAAAAGATGGGAGAAGATGTGCAAAAGGTAATTTTAATTCCATATCTATAGTGAATATTTGATTGATTTAAGACTGTTCACGTTCTAACTTGTATTTTCCTATAGAGACATTGTCTATGATGGAGATGGAAATCCACTTGATGATAATCCCATTGACTATGTTGACATGGAAACAAGACGAAAGATCTCGGTAGCACGGAACAAATTTGAAGATCTCATCCGACATGCGAAAAACTCAAGTGGAGGACTGGACTTGCTCCATTCGGGTCTGTGTGATTTGGAATCAACTATTTCCCAGTCTACGCTTGCTGTAGCTCATACTTCACAACAAGAACAAGAATCATTTGTTGGTAGCTCCTTCCCTACCCAAGTTGATATCCTAACACCTACCAATATCGACGCAAGAGGCACATGCTCGAGAATTAAGGGCCATCGAGACAAGGAAAAGAAGGCACAGCCAAAGAAAAAATTAGGTGTTACTGTACGGGTGCCACGCGTTTGCGGCACATGCAAAGAACTTGTGCTACATGACAGCCGTAAATGTCCGAAGAAAAAATGAAAATGTTTATCTTTTCATGGTCCTTAAATCACTGTATATAAGCTAGTGTTGGATTGTTCATCGCTTCACATCTCATGTTGTTGGGAGCTCTGTATACTATGTAGTGAGCTGAAAAACTGGTTCAATGGGCATAGTAACTCGTCAGCACATATGTTCTAAATTCACTTATGAATTTCTCTGTTTATTCATTAGCTGGTATGGATTTAAATGTTAATAGTGGGGACACAGAAAAGAGTACATAGATTAATTACCTAATATTTTGAATGAACCACTTCTTCTCAGGTACCAATTTCCTGAATCTTCAGTCTTTTATTTCCATAGATAGATGAAACATTCAGTTTCTGTTGGGAAGCATTACATCAATCTCTCATACATCTTAGTGTTGAAGCACATTTACGGTTCAGTATCTGAATGCTGAAAATGCAATGAAGTGTGGAATGCCCATCTCAGCTGGCCTACTGGTCCATCTCACAAACTAGTAAACTGCTTCTCTGATTTTGTAACTACAATCAGTGACATGCATACAGAACTCGCTTTTGCTCACAAGAAGACTTTACTGTTTGCGTATATAGCTAAATTTCAGCATAACAATCATCTAATACAAGATCACATACATCTGGATAAACAAAATGTCATGATACACTAGAGATGCAAGTGTGAATACGATGCCGGGCCTCCTGCTCTGCACTCCTCTTCTTCTGTAGAGATTTCTTTAAGCCTCCACCCTTCTTCCGCTTCGCCGTCGTCCCAGCTGCGGACTCTTGCCTCATCCGCTTCCTTGCTCTGGTCTCAACCCCATAATCTGCAAGTTGCAATTAATAAATATAAATCCTTAAGCATATTGTTCTGAGCCCTATGGTGCAAAATCCTCTTACTTGTGTGCACCTCTCCAGCAGGTGAATCCCATCATATCATCACCTTCTATAAAATAAGAAGACACAAAGATAAGCTTAGTAAGATACCACAACCACCACACAACCTTTGTGTGAGCAATTTTCAGGTTTTCTGTTAGCAAAGGAAGAACACACTTACTGTGAATATCAAGTTTTCAGGGCAACAGTATTCTTCATGTTTATGTGCTGACGATTGGAGTAAGCTGCGGCTTTCCTTATTTTCTTGTGATGACCCTTCCTAGGAGCATGCACCATTAACCTGTGATGCTGATCCATGTATGCTATGGCTAATTTCCTTGTCGTCGTGTGACCCAGTGGGCTGAAGTTTTCATTTTTCTTGAATGGCAAAGCCAATCCACTAACATTTCCATTTTCCAGGCTTGATCTGGGAGGGGAGGTGGGTTTCTTTGTTTCTCCAGATAGTCCTCCACCCAGTCTACAACATAATGTCATCAATGTGGGATCAAATATCGAAAATTAGAACAACATCTAGATCATCCAATCCGAAATAAAAGTATCTGAAAAGTCTATCTCGCAGCCGTGCGGATGTGGATCGGGATCTTGTTGCGCGGGGAAGAGGATCTACCAGCAAGATCTAGGGGCGGACCAAGTTGGCTTGACGCCCTGTAGCCGCCATCGCTAGGACGCCATTGTCGCCACATGAGAGAAGGGGTGATGGAGCTGTCTTCCTCAATACACATCGGTACCAGGTGGGGATGGATTGATACAACATCTGGAGCCGCCGCCATCGCCGCCGGCTTCGCTGATGTGGGCACAGGGTCGACTAAAACGTGATGGTACAGGAAGATGCAGAAATAGAGAGGATAACGGGGGCTTGTATACAAAAATGTTCCACCAGATCCAGTAATCCGATCTGTACCACATGTTCCACATCTAATGGTCCAGATTGCTGGATCCTACCATCGCACGCTATGCCCACATCTCATACAAGTCGTGCCCCTTAAAGTATGTGTGTGCAATAAATATTGACTGAAATAATGCAACAATGCTACCAGCCATCCCCTTCTCTGGTCAAACACTAAAGTAAAATACCAACATATAACAAAACATATTCCTTCCTATGACTCAATAACAGAAGTCATCAGCACAACCACTTATTCCCATGCAGTTAATCCTAATCCTAGTAATATGAATTCTAAGCTTGACAACTCAAACCCAAACTGTGATTTTGGAAGAGTCAAAGAGTACATCTAGAAACCCAAACTGCGATTTAGAAACGACGATAACTGGCGCAACCACCTCCCACGCCCAAAGTCGTGAGTGTCGGACACCGCGCCCAGCCACGGCGCCGCGGAATTCCAGCCCGGCGACGACAGCCCATCCGGCGTCCTCGGGGACCAAAAATCTTATGCCAAACTAACGAGATAGAATCTTATGCCAATATATGCAATTTATCCTTTTGATGCTTGGAACAATCTTATGCCAAACTAACAAATAGAATAGAGAGAAAATATGAGCCAAAGCCTTTTGTGTGAAGTACGCAAGCGATCGAACACACAAAAACATAATAAGGTGTACACAAAAATACATCAACTAAATTATAGGGAAGGCTGCAGGTGGACATACATGGAGGTTCGGTGGCAGCTCCGGTGACCGATGTTTCCCCTCCCGCTTTTACAAGCATCTGCTGGGCACACCTACAACCTCAAATGGAAAACAAACTCAGAAATGATGTGCACTTCGCAGCCTAGCTTTACACAATATATTCTCCTGTTTTAGGAGAGATTCTCCTGTTTTATATTAGAATCAGCTTAACTTTGTTACCTCCAAATATGAAATACTAAATATCAGCATATCACTGACTTGCCAAACACATCGTTGGGTGGAGTGAAAGCGGTGGTGAAAAAGTACTATGTATAGCCAATCAAATGACCAAAAAAGATACCCCCTGAGAAAACTCTGTGATGGTCTACTTTCCGAGATATATGTCTCAGACATTGGCTAAATCCATTTTCCCATTCTAGTTATTAAAATGGAGTTGGATCTAGTTGTGTACTACCACATTTTTAAAATAATACTTTTAGAACACGAGGAGAAGGGATCAAGCATGTATCAACTATCCTCTCATCCGTTACACCCGTGATTGCCTATTTTCACGTGATATACCCCACTCTCGGGCATTGGCTAAATCTACCTTCATCTAGAAGACCACGGATGCCCATGAATCCATGTGGAGTGCATTAGCAGCAAAAATATATATCGTAACAAAGAGAATCAGCAATATTCGGGAATATGAACAGATGCACTTGAGCATCCTGATAAACAAAGGAAACAGAACCAAGAAAGACATCATGACAACAGGAAAGAAAAGAATGCAGGTGGAGCGAAACTATACCTGATGGACTCGAAGGCACACCTGAACAACAAAACAAAGGATCCTCAACTAACACAACCCTTCATCAGAAATCCTAGAAAACCATCCAGAACCAGTAAGCAAATTAAGCAGGGACAGAACCAAGTGATAATCAACCTTGTACTATTTTTAACTTAACTTAAATTAGACAGGAAGTTTACCTCACTCAGGGATGAAACAGAATGCAAATGATTAATCCAAGGTCCAGATTTTGCATCTTTGTACATTTCCATAGATTATCCACATTTGCAAACTGGTTCCGACTAAGATCAACAATTTCAACCGCAGGTAACAGTTGCAACAACTCGTCCATGAGTACCAGACCATTAGAAGCACAGACATACGAAAGCCGAATCCATACAGGAAAGTCCTTGACATCCATCACTCTACTCACGAATACATGCTTAAGAGCATCCTGCGAGTAGTGCAAAAGTTAACTCGTTATTAATCTCGTAACACCGTGAAACATCCTGCAGACGAGTGCTTAATAAGGAGGCATAAATTACACTAATCAGCTTGATAAAAGTAAAGATATATACAATGTCTCCGTCACTTTTTTATCCGATCCGGACAAGTAAGACAAATCATTAAAAATTCCAATTGCATTGGTACATGTGCCCCAATCATCTATACCTAATACATAATCGACATCCAAAGATATAGCCGGAGATTCACATCCTTGAATGCGCAACAAATCTAGAAATTAAATAACATTGTGTAGTGAATTAGAAAATATATGTACGTCTAGAAGAGTAGTAGTCTTCTAATTATAACCATATAGTTGAGGTAAACATGACCAGATGCAAAAAATACAAAGCAAGTCACCACCCGTGTAGCTGTTTAACTATCCTATGTACACACATGACTAAGTTGTAGAGATGTGCCAAAAGGGTCAGTCCGTCCTAGCTGGTAGGCTATAAAATGAGCAGAGAGTGCCAAGCAGCTTTCGTTCACCTCGTAGCAGGCTAATAGGTTTATCTGAAATCAGGAAGACGCATAAACTGTCAATAAATAGCAATTACAGACAACCAGGGCATGCTTCTAACATGAAGCTAGTTATGTAAGGAAAGATGCAGGAAATGAATAATTAGATGCATGCTTCTAACAATTAGAAGCTAGTTACAGACAACTAGAATATACGGATGTGAAAAAGGGGAAAATGAATAAATTGCACAACGTTCATTTTAGAGCAATTTATATATTACATATATGCACTTATCACACATTGCAATTGCACAACGTTCATTTAAGAGCAATTAGAATGTTCTACGAATTTAAGAATTTTAGATACTACTAACCAACCGAGATATACATATGCCATTGCCAAAAGGCCCCTGGTTCTCACCTCCTTCATCCCATGGTGCACTCGTCTACGTAACTCGCCCCTTTCACCAACAACCTTCTTGATATATACCCTTGTTGGAGAGGACCGAGACAGGGGCCCTAGGAGAAGCAACGATCGCTCGGTGGAGGTCGGCAACGGCTCAATGGAGGTTCACACCATTGCTAAAACCTGGCTTCAAGCAACGCAAAGCATGTAGCCAAAGAAACCAAGTAGCAAAAAAGCAAGGCAACGCTCGTAAGAGTTCAAACTGAATAAATTAGTATTGGCAGTTTTATTGGTACTTCTCCTCATGAACAACGAGTTTATCAGTGTTTGGCTTCAAATAAGAACAATATTCTTTTGTGAAAAGTACTATTGCAGGGTTTAGGTGGAATGTACCTAGAGGAAAACCAGCTTCATCCCGATATCGATCCATCAGGCTGGAGCTGAATCTCCAGCATTGCTTGGTTTTCTCTGTCAATCTACTGCTGCTATAGCAAATTTCAGCGTTAATAAACATTCATGCATCATCACTTGGATCATGCATGTCTCCACTTCTCGTTGACTTTCTCCCGGCAATGGTTGTGACCCCTGCATATACATTACTCAACTTGTCACAGATCTCTTCGTTACAAATTACAAAACCATGATTTTTGTTTATGCTAGATGATTCAGAGAGATAAAAAAACATTAAAAGACAACGAGAAGTGGAGACATGCATGATCCAAGTATTAGATCACCAGCGTACTGAATCGCCAAGATGACTGTCGCTGCTCAAATGCACCCCCTGGAATGCGCCAGCGTCCACGCCGACATTCAGTTGAGTAGCACAGACAGCAGGGATGACAAGACGTCTGTACCAAGCCTGCAAGAGCAACAACACCTAGTATTAGACTCTCCAGCGGACTGAATCGGCAAGATCATCGTCATCTGCTCAAATACACGCTTGAGAATGCACCTAACATAAATAATTGTACACCCATTATGTGCAAAAGTCAAATGAACATTCATCAATCATATTCAATTCAGATCTGACCTGACCTCACATAAAAGAATGCCCTCTTCATGAGATCATGCACCTTTGTTGCCTTCCGTGCTCAAATAATTGTGTCCTTCACAGCAAATCAAAATCTAATGCCCTATTTAAAACCATGTCACTCGGCACCCAAATAGTAGCCATATTCAGCCTAGGAACACTCTCCATGATCTCATGTTTGAGGCAACACAAATAAGCCTACAAAGTAAGAAACAAAATAATAAATATCGAGAATATAGGAATACCAGGAGCAGCACGCCGTCAAGAGATCGAGAGCTTAAAGGAGAACACAACCTAGTTGATGTGGTAACCAACCCAAAACAGCAACAATCGACCCGAAAAAAAATTGTCCCTTCCTTCTTGCTCCCTTCCACATTGGAGTCCGTCTGGTCTGCCGAGGCCGCGGCGCCTCCCACACCAGGGCACCCTCACATCCAAGTTCGCGAGTAGAAAACTTCGCTTCAGTACTAACATTGCTTAAAATTTGGAATCGATAAATGATACGAGATCTTCAACAAACCATGCAAGCTAAAAGAAAATAATCTAGTACCTCAACCATTTCCTTCTAATAATTGTCACAAATACATGACTCGTGCTTATAATTCAGGTCTCAAATGACCTAATAACCCTCAGATTTTCCGAGAGGGGTGCCCCGTCTCGCTATCAAAACATGCTTGATTGTGTCATCAAAGGAAAGAGTAAGCTCCGGCAAGAACATAATGGTATGTACTTGTTGTGATTTTCTTAGGATCATCATATCCTTTACACTATAGTAATTTCATGGAGAACATATAAGAGGTTTTACCTTGGCGAGTCCAACGAAGTTGATGGGTAGCAATTTGGATGAGGCCTCCCGTGATGGCAGTCGAGCTCTTCAAGCGAGGTAGCAACTTTGCTCTTGCTCACCGATCACCACTTGCAACTTCGGCAGGCCGTGTCAAGCTTAACCTCGCATCCGGAAAAGGTCACAAATCAAATTTCACCTAGCTGTATAAAATGACCCTCATCATTTTAGCAACTAAAACCAGACAAGTGCAAGCCCATGTCTAAGCAAAATCAAATGAGAAGATCAACCTCGTAGAAGGGCATGCAAAGTTATAATCTTATATATCTCTGACGGTGGAACCGGACAGTAAAAAATCATTCAGGCGATATGACTACCCATTAGGAAATTATATATAGCAAAAATATGATATACATTCTAAAGTAAAAAAAGAATACGCTTAAGGAAAAGCCAACATCTCCTGAGGTAATCATAGCTATCGGTGAAACCAGGATATTGTAAAAAAGGAATGTCCATTCCTGATTTTTTTGGTAATTTCAGTCGCATTTTTAAGCCTTGAGGTCATCATGTAACCACACATCCGCATCTCCGAGTCTCTCCATATATAATCTACATAATAACACTACTGTGAATCCTCTGTTACATAATTTTTTTATTAATCTACCAAGGGTGAAAAAGGCAGATATAATCCATCATATTCATAGTAATTTGTGATCTTTCTAGTCCTTTTTTTGTACACAGGACTCTGTATACAAATTTGTCAACTATGTAATGATCGGCCTCATTTATTCTTTTATACCTAACAGAAGCGAGCTTGAGGAGAAATCAAAACAGGCCACTGCCGAAATCCCCACAAACTAAAAACTGCAATAGGCTATCTGTACAAAATACGGTGTTACGAGCGAGCAGGTTGTACATGGGAAGCTCCCCGTCCCGAGAGGAAGAGATGGCTATGATTTTCTATGTACCCATGAGTGGCTGAGCAGATTCACCATCATGGACATGCGAAAAAAGAATTAAAGTGGGAGGAAAACGAGAATAAAGAGCTCACATGGGGAAGTAATATTGACGAGAGACGAGATGCTGATGTGCTCCGGCGAGTGGCCGGCGCGCTCATCGCTCCTCCTCCACCACCGTCCCAGCGTCGCCTCTCGCTGCTCCTCCACCTCCGGTTGGCCCGTCTCCGGCCACGCCCATCGCCTCTGGTCGTCGCCGGAGCGGATCCGCCCCGTGCCGACCCGTCTTCGACCGCGCCCGGCACCTCCAGTCGCCACGGATCCGCCCCGCGCGAGCCCGTCGCCCCCCGTCGTCGCCGGAGCGGATCCACCCCGCGCCGGCCCGTCTCCGGCCGCGCCCGGCGCCACCAGTCGCCACCGCCGTGGATCCGCCCCGCGCGATCCCGTCTCTGCCCGCTCCCACCTCACCTCCACCCGCCGCCACCAACGCCACCACCCGAATCGGCCTCCCAAGCCGTGGTGACCCCCTGCGGGCACCTCCATCGCTCAGGCTGGCCGCTCCTTCTCAAGTCGGTTCCTCCAGACGCGCCGCCGCGCGAGAAGGAGGAAGGCGACGGATTGGATGAGAGGAGGCAGGAGGCAGCCAAGCGGGATTGGGGGAGGAGAGGTGAGGAGCAGGTGGGGATTGGAGGAGGAGCAGAGGCCTGCGATTGGGGAGTGGTGGCCGATCTAGGGTTGTCACCCTGTGACCTCACGCGCATACGAAGTGCACACGAACGAGAGCCCATGGCTGTCTCAAACTACCGGTCCCGCAAGTATCTAGTCCCACGCGTCATGGACTGTCTAAGAAAACCAACATGTGAGGAAATTTTTGACTCATCCAACGGCTGTGATGAAAAGTGGGACTAAGATTTTACTGTGCAGGGTAGAACGGACGAACCAGATCCGTTTGCCCCTTTGAGATGGCCTGGTTGAGAGGGTGAGAAATTTATCTACCCCGCACCCAACTCGTCTCTCCACCCATCAATAGAAAAAAAAAGAAGAAAAAAACTCGTCTCTCCACTCTCTTCTCCGGCCGCACACCCAACTCGTCTCCGCCCGCGCACCCAACTTCTCAGCGGAGAAGGATGGAGGAGGCGGCCGACCCCATGGAACTCGCCCTCGCCCTCGCCCTCTCCCTCTCCGTCGCGCAACCTCCGACCCCCGTCCCCGTCCCCGCCATGGCGACGGCGACGGCGACGGCGACGGATCGGAGGTTCTCTCTTGTCGGATCTCAAAACCCTATTCCCCTCCCCGTCCCTCGCCATGGGCAAACCTCAAAACCCTAATCCCCTCCCCAGCCCCGTCACGCCGACGGCGAGGATCCAGCACCGCTTCCCTACCCAACCCCAGCCTCTCGATCTGATCGAGACCTACCTCCGTCCCCGCGTCGTCTCCGGCTTGCGAGTGGACTTCATCCACGAGTTCGATCCCTACACCAAAACGCCAGACCACCTCCAAAAGATCCACCGTGCCGCCATGGCAGGCGATGGCCCTGCGTGGTACTATTTCTCGAGGCTTCGCACCAAGAAGAAGAATGGAAGTCGGGCAGATCGTTCGGTCATTCCTGGCTCCGGTTGGTCCTGGCACCAGGATCGTTGCCCCGGGCCCATCAAGTCGGGGGACACCGGGGTCGGCAATCAGCTCACGCTCTCCTACTCACGGCTCAAGGATGGTTCAAAGAGCGCGCGAGAGAGATCCGGTTGGATGATGTCGAGCTCAGCCTCGTATCCGGCCACGACGGATGAGCCCGGGATGGTACTCTGTAAAATCTATCACCTCAGGGACAAGGCTGCCTCCACCTCTACCGGCAGCGCCACTACTGCTCCTCTGGTGTCCACCTCCCCTCCAGGCAGCGCCATTACTGCTCCTCTGGTGTCCACCTCCCCTCCAGCCAGTGCTACTCCTGCTCCTCTGGTGTCGACCTCCCCTCCACCTCCCATGGAGTTCTGCCACCCCTCTGACAGTGACCTCCTGGTCAACTTCTTGCGTCCACTGCTTGCCTCCAGCGTCTTGCTGCACCACCTCAAGGACATATACAAGCTTGCTCCTGCCGATCTCGTCAAGGAATTTGAGCCTACTACCTCAAGTGACGGCAATGAGGTGTGGTACTTTTTGCCTCTCGCCTCGGTGGATTCGGACGTGCGAGTAGTGGCTGGAGGTGTCGGCTGCTTGGGAGTCGCCGCATGCCACCGGCGATGTACTCGGTGGCGACATGTACAAGCTCGGCCAGCGAAAGCTCTTCCGCTTCCGCGGATTCGATGGCGATGAGCATGCTTATGATGGGTGGCACATGGTTGAGCTCTCCCGCAACAAAAACGATGCAGCCTTCGTCTTGTGCAAGGTCTACCATACCCGGGCTGGAATCAAGAGGATCCATGTCGAGAGTCCCATCCACGGTTGTCTAGGCCTCGAAGAAGGCGGCTGTTGGACTGACGGCGGGACAGCCCCTTGCGACATGATTGTCCTCAGAGCTGTGACAAGACTCTCCAATCTGATGAGCTTGCTTTGTTCCTTTTCATTCTATGGTCATTATGCCATCATGTTTATTATATTTGCTAGTAGACTATTCACCTAGTGTGGCTCCCATTGCTAGTTTTTCTATCTGTATTGCTGCCTTGCTATCATATCAGTTTGTGAAACTCATGATCGGCGCATTTAAGTAAATGCAGTCGTTTAGTTCATGCATGTGTGTGATTATGCAAGCAAACCTTGGTTTTAATATTGCGTGTGGATTCTGCAGTTCTAATTTCAGTATACACTGCCCAACACAAAAGTAATACTGTAATTTTTTTTACATCATTTAAGAATTCCCTATATGAAATTCATAATCCAGCATAATCGCATAATATGTTTTTGTTAATATTACACAAAAGACAAAAATAACTTCTCTTGAGTTATTGTTAATGTTGCTGTGTGTTTCACATTGGTCCAGTTTTCTTTGGTTGCATCAGTAAAGGGGCACAAAATAAATATTTCCTCCATGTATTCTTGATGTTCAGTACATTATAATATTGATGCTCCTGGACCTTCTTATGCCCTTCAACCATTGTTATTTACATAAGACTGGTAGTTGCACCACATTGGTAGTTGCACCACATTGGTAGTTGCATCATTGACGTTTATCTTAATGTTCTAGAAAATGGTTGTCTGATATACTGTAAGAGTGTAAGGAGATGGTAGATTCACCTTCACCTGTATGGTTAGGACTTCGATAATTTGATTGATAGTAGCTCAACTTTGGTCTGGACATTATTCACATTCATTTATTACTTAAATCCCTGGGATTTGTGTGAACACTACTGTTTTGTAAGCCCTACATATATATTAATCCGGGTTGTGGGTTGCATCTTGTTGTTTCTTCAGATAAACAGTCCAAACACAGTGCTCTCTTACACCTCTATATTCTCTAGATATATTTTCACTTCATTTCTGTTTTGCTTATCAGGACAATGATCTCCCATCAATAAACATTCCAAGGAGGTTTTTCTTGATTTGAATTATGAAATTTATTTGGGCAATGATTGTAAAATCAATCCACTTGTTGGCGGGCAAGCCGTGACATCTGTTATGCCGACTGTTGGTCATATATATGTAGCAGCCCATTTTAGATCAGGCTAGGACGGATATATGCAACAGGAATTTAGGTTAAAAGGTTATTCAATCGTAACAAGACATACCAAATGAAAACATTTCATGTAAAAAAGTATTTTTTAGAGATGCATGATTAGCTATTTATGTCATGCTTGAAAGGAAAATCTGGAGGGTTCTTGTCATTTGTTTTAGAATCTTAATAAAAAAGCTTTGAGATATTGTCTTATCATTTTGTTTCATAGCTCCTGCTGGCTGAATATTTAATATTTCTTACTACGAATACCGTATTGCACTGAAATATATTCTCTTGGAACTTTCAATTGATATAGAAGCTCTTCCTTTATAATGTCATCACAATATTGAATTTTATGTCATGCTAATTATTTGATTTATTTATTACTTTTCTTAGGCACGCCATTCTAATTCACTTTCCCCTTTATTTTTATTTTAGGCAGGTGCTTGTAGGGTGATTATCTAATACTCGGTAGCTACGGTTGTAGTCAGGTCATACGCCTGCTGTTGCTGAAGATGTTTGTTTTTAATTTCTGTTTCGGTCACGGGCGATCATGTGTGTATGGGTTTGGAACCGTATGCTTATTAGTTCAGTTTTTTTTAGAGCAAAGGTCAAAAGTCCCGACGTTAAATTAATAACGCCCTCAACGTCGACAAGATACAAGACGCTGATCCCAGCTTACATAACACACCCACACTTCCACACGAACTACCCATAAGGCTACAACTCGAAACGTGAACTACGACCCTTACAAAGACTACACAGAATCGGAGATGAAACCGGATAGCAACAGTGTCGTGCCGGAGCTCATCAACACACACGTCGTCAACAGAACTCCCCGTCGCAGACAGCGCCAGTGTCGTGCCGGAGCTCATCAACACACACGTCGTCAACGGAACTCCCTGTCGCGGACAGCGCCACCGATGGCCGACCACCACCGGGCATCGACAGAACTCCCCGTCGCGAGCAGCGCCGGTGTCGTGCCGGAGCTCATCAACACACACGTCGTCAACAGAACTCCCTGTCGCAGACGAGCGCCACCGATGGCCGACCACCACCAGGCATCGACCATCCCGTTGACAAACCAACAAGTAGCACCAGGGTAAACCAACAAGGAAGTAGGGCACGCTACCAACAAGTAGCACCAGGGTAAACCAACAAGGAAGTAGGGCACGCCGCAAGCCTTGCCGAAGATAGCCAAGCGTAGGGCCAACACCATGTTTATATTTTTTGGCCTCATGTTGGATAAAGTATTGCGCTTGGGGAGGCTTAATGATCTCATCTGTAATAATCCTTGTCATGGTATTCCTCATGGTCTTATATTGATAAACTTTTATGTGAGATTGCCCAGCATCATAGGGATTTTCTGGATAATTCATGTGAAGGGAGTTTTACTAATAGAACTCAACAGGAAGGCAAGAAATTTATTTGATATTATTGCTAATAATACTGTTGATGTAGCCCGACGTTGGGTCTTCACCGTATCATGTGCTTCATCGCCAACACGTCACGCAAAGGTGAATACTCTCCTTTATGTGTGCCTACAATTGCCTATGTTGAATTGTATGCTACTTCATTTCCCGTCACATGTTTATGATAGGAAGACATCGACAAGCACGGATGGAAGGAAGGATGCTACGGATCCCCGAGGACTCAAGGCCGACATCACAAAAGCATGGAAGAGAAGAAGGAAGAAGAGGAGCTGGAAGCTCCATGACCGGAACTACCGCCCCTCGAGGCCGGTACTACCGCCCCGAAGACCGGAACTTCCGCCCTACGAGCCTACACACATATTTCATCCTTTTGGCTTGTAACTTACCCCTTCTAACCCCTCCCTATAAATAGCTTGAGGATGAACCAACTTAGACATAAATCTATGAGTTGTATCAATGCCCTCTTTATGTGATTGATCTCTCATTTGTGTGTTTCTACTTCGGTCTGTCACGCGAGTGATTTCATCTATCTCATACCGATATCTTTCTCGGGGATTCTACCTCGTGTCTTTCCTCGATAGATTATATCGGGACTATGGTTCGGGCCGTTGAGAGCAAACCGGATTGTATCGGGTTGTGTTGCGTGCGTTCATCGTGTTCTTCGCCGTGTTCTTTGTCGTTCTTCATGTTCATCCCTCACCACCTTCTGTTCTTGGTCAATTCGTGAGATCGGACCACACAATCGAGGCTTAGGCCCCATCATATGGTATCAGAGCTCTAGGTTGCCACAGATTTGACCCCCACCACCTCGTTTTTCCACCATTTTTTTGAAAAATACCCCAAAAAATAGCTCGAAATTTGATCACCGGATTTGTTGCGTTTTTTGTGGTTTTGATCACAGATCTGTTGTCTTTGTTGTTGATCTACAATCCCTTAATTTTTCTCGGCCAAATTCCATCATTTCCCACCAAATCCGTCGATTTTTGTCCCAGTTTTCGCCCCGTGCTCGTGTTGTTCTTCGCACAAATCTCAGATCTGGCAGAAATTGTCATTTCCGGTACTACCGGCCACTTACCCCGGCAGTTCCGGCCAGCCTATTTGCGCATTTTTTTGGGTCAATTCCCCAAGTCGCCCCATCTTCCACTCCGGCCAAGCCGCCCGCCCACTCGCGCCTCCGCAACCACCCAACGAGCATGATAGCATATAAGGAGATGTACAATGAACTCGAGAAAACCTTTGATGGTTGCAAAGTTAATCACGTGAGCATGCTCAGCAACGACGAAGCCGACATTTTGGCAAACATCGGCTCGCAGTGCCTTCCCATACCACCTGGAGTTTTTTGGGAAGAAATCAGTGAAAGGTGAACCAAACCGAAGAAGGTGCCAAAGCAGCCCAAGAAAAAGGAGAAATCCAAGAAAGACTCGGGGGCTCTAGCAGTTCTAGAAACACATACATCGGAAGATGAAGAAGAACCAGAGGAGGTCATGATGATTCAAATTCCCTGGATGCAGGTTTATCTGGCGTATATCACAAGGAAAGAGATATACCCGAAGATCCGGTTGAAGCAAGGCGAGTTATTTGGCGAGCCAAAGCGTTTACCGTGTTTAAAGGGGAACTATACAAGCGAAGCATCTCAGGAGTGTTACAAAGGTGCGTCACACCCGAGGAGGGACGAGTTATACTGAAGGGCGTACACGAAGGAGTATGTGGCCACCATGCAAGCAGTCGAGCAATAGCAGCCAAAGCTTTTCGAGCAGGATTTTATCGGCTGACAGCAATAGAGGATGCAAAGGACATAGTGCACACATGTGACGCTTGCCAGAGATTTGCGTCGAAACCTCACTCTCCAGCAGCAGGATTAATGCCAATACCATTGGCTTGGCATTTCGCACAATGGGGGCTCGACATGGTGGGAAAATTGCACAAGTCCTGGCCAGGAGGACACGTGTATTTGCTCGTGGCTATCGATAGATTTACCAAGTGGATCGAAGCAGTACCAATAACTTCGGCAGATGCAACATCAGCGGTGAACTTCATCAAGGGGATAGTTTTTCGGTTCGGTGTCCCCAACAACATAGTTACGAACAACGGCAGCAATTTCACCTCTTGAGAATTCAAGGACTACTGCGAAGGCGTGGGCATCAAGCTGCAGTTCGCATCGGTGGCGCACCCGCAAACCAACGGCCAAGTCGAAAAAGCCAACGGTCTCATCTGCAACGGCATCAAGAAACGTCTGCTGACACCACTTGAGAAAGCACTACACACCTGGGTTGATGAGTTGCCCTACGTGTTGTGGAGCCTATGAACAACGCCGAACGCAACAACCCAAGAAATACCGTTCTTTTTGGTCCATGGAGCTGAAGCAGTACTCCCGATAGAAATAGAACACAAGTCTCCCAGAGTCGTGGAATATGAAGAAGAAGCTGGGCAGAAGGCGCTGGAGGATGATGTCGATGCACTCGATGAAGCAAGAGACGTGGTGTTATCACGAGTAAGCGCGTACCAGCAAAACCTCAAAAATTACCACAGCCGACGTTTGCGGCCCAGGTCTTTCGAAGTCGGCGATCTAGTCCTTCTACTCAAGCAAGATGGACACGAGAAGTTCGAATCCCCATGGCTGGGACCATATATCGTTACTGAAGTTATTCCGGGAGGAGCCTATCGGTTGAAGGACAAGAAATCGGGCAAGGACAAACCAGACCCGTGGAATGTGGCGCAGCTACGACGCTTCTGCGCTTAGAAGATAGTCAATATAGTACCAACTATGTAAACGTACATTGTATCCGAAGAGCTCGCAAGTTTTCAGACGCATTCTTTTCCTTTCAGGGCACCGAGTGGGGCTGAAAGGTTTTTAATGAGGCGGGCTTGCGATGCTGCAATATAGCATGGTTGAAATAAAATAGTGATGGCATATACTTTTTTCAAGCTAAGCTCGGGGGCTCGAACCCGAGAAAATTACAATATATTCGACTTCGAAACATCTATCAACTTACACGCCTTGGTTCCATGAAAAAACCTCGCGAACAATTGTAAGGGTATATTGCCCCTATGTGTGGTTTTGGTAATTAGTGACAACCCCTATGGACTAATGTTTTCATTGAGTTTATATGAAGGAATATTCCATAGGTACTACTTGTAGTCCATGTGTTGGATTCAAGTATGGATGCCATGAAGATAAAGATATACCTTGAGTATTGGCATCAAGATCATCGATTTCAAGACATATATGTGATATGATCAAGAAGAAGAAATAAAGATGGTGTTCCTATGTGGAACTCAATATTATCCATGCTCTAGCTTATGTGATAAGCAATGGATGATCAAGATCTTGAGTGCTTGATTCCAAGTGAAGAATTCAAGTTATGGCTCTAAGTCGGTGCCATGATAGTCTCATAAGTTGAGCTATGGTTGACTAATATTTAGAGCATGCAAACAAATGAAGAATTCTTTATACACCTCAAGATAGTATGATAGAGCATGATAAGATACAAGGTTGACCAATACAAAGAGTGAAGAATAGATTCAAGTTTGGTCAACACATGAAGCATGAAGAATGTGCCACGTGAAGTCATGTGGTATGGTAAGCCTTGTCAATTATGCTTTATGAACTAACCCATCATATATGTGCCCTTTTGTTGTCTATGTGGGTTAGGTATCTTTCCAATGGCATGCACCAAAAGGGAGATCTCATATAGCCCATAAGAGGATGACATCAAGTGGTGATCGTCATCAATGTCGAGTTGGGCAAGTTCAAGTTGAGCATCTCAAGAGGATCATATGCTTGAAGCTTGTCGTCCATTTGGTGATAATGGACATGTGAAGATGTGCATCAATGGAGCTTTCCCATCATGGTGTATGGGGGAGCATTTGTGAGTCTTCACGAAGCAACAATGATCAAGTGAGGCATTCCGGCTTGAGTGGAGCTTGAAGAGCTATCATCAAGATCAGGCGGGATGCGCAAGGCAAAGGTATGACCTTGCTAGGTTTTTCCTTTGACCGGTCTCAAGTGGTTGTTGGGAGACCGGATTATAGGATAGATAGCCGCACTATCAAGAGGGGCTTTCGGTTGGGTAACTTGATCGCATCGTCTTAGGGAGCTCAATCCTTTGCATACTTTGCATATCCCTATTGCTTCTTAGTGTTTCTCTGTGTGAGTTTCTTGAGCTTCTTGCTAGCTTTACAACAAGCCCAAGTTCATCAAAAACGGAATTCGCATGCATCTTCTATTGCGTTTTCGAGTTTGGACGCCTTCACCGTTTCTTGACAGTGGGAGACTCCCTCTTTAAAATCATCTAAAAATATCCTGTGAGGAGTCTCCATATTTCCAACAAAATTAGTTTCATGTCAATCGGAGTTCGGGAGCATTTTCTATTTTTAAGAAAAAGAAAAGGTTTTTCAGAGTCCCAAATTCCGGTATCTGACCCGGTCCACCGGGTGCTGCTGCCGGTCAGTACGGCAGCCAGCCCGGCCTACCGAGCGCTACTACCGGGCGGGCCGGCATCTGGCCCGGCCGACCGGGTGTGGTGCCGACCGGCCCAGCCTCCTAGTCAGCTCGGTCTCTGGCCCGGCCTGCCAGGTGCTGCTGCCGGGCATTTCGGCAGCCAACCCGGTCAACCGGGTGCTGCTACCGGGCAGCCCAGTATGTGGCCCGGTACTACCGGGTTGCTCGACTTTGCCTCAAACGGTCAGTTTTCTCAGCCCGACTTTTTCCCCAACGGTTACATTTCAGATTGGGCTATAAATAGGCCTTCTTCCACCTTGGGCAAAACAACTTCTTCCACTCTCTCTCCTCCATTGTTGACTTTAAAGAACTTGCCCTATCTCTTGATTCCCCCCATGATTCTTGCTCATTCTTGAGGGATCTAAGAGAGGAGATCTAGATCTACAATCCCCACCAATCCATTTCTCCTCTAAGTGAGGGGAACCCCTTGGATCTAGATCTTGGAGTCATTTGTTGATTTCCTCTTTGTTCTTCCTCTCTAATCTCATCCTAGCATTTGTTGCTTTGGTGGGATTTGAGTGTGAAAGATTTGAACACCTCTAGTGTTCTTGCTTTGCATCATTGCATAGTGTTGATCTCTCCACCACGATTAGTTCGAGTGAGAGACCGTGAGTTTGTTACTCTTGGAGGGAGACCTCCTAGTTGGCTTGGTGGTTGGTGCTCCGGTGATCTCTTCAAAGAAGATTGTGAAGAGGCCCGGGCTTCTCCTTCGTGGAGCTTGTGAAGTGGTTTTGGAGCTTGCCATCTCCGGAGTGGAGGAAAAGCTAACCATAAGGAAAGGGCTATTATCCTTCGTGGGTTTGGCTCGGAGAATAGGCTGAGCCTTCGTGGCGTTGGGGAATCCTTCGTGGGACCTCCACCCCTCCAAATGTGACGTACCTTCTTGCAAAGGAAGGGAACACGGGAATCCATCCTCGTCTCCTCGTGTCTCGGTTATTTCTATACCCGAGCTTACTTTCCTTGTGATAGCCATCGTGCTTGAAGTTCATATATCTTGCTATCACTTGTGCTACATGTATCTTGTGCCTATCTTGCTTAGCTCTAGTTGTTATTGTTGCACTTAGTTGAGCCTAGCATATTTAGGATTTGTGCTTGTAAAATAAACGTTAGTTTAATTCCGTATTCTTACAAGCCAAATCTGTAAGAGTTTTTAAAACACCTATTCACCCCCTCTAGGCGACTTCTCGTCCTTTCAACAATAAACATAGTCACGCCAGCCGAGATACTCGGGGGCTCGAAAGAAAAATCATAACACAAGAATTTGCCTTGACTTTACAGAAGTCTCACAATGATAGTTACAATATATACGACTTACAGATACACACAACTCTTTGTTTTGGCTAAAACCTAACGCATCTGGGAGAAAAGAAAAAGAATTCCTATATAAAGCTATCTATATTTATGTTCTCCCCTGTAGCATGAACATTTTGAGTGGAATCAACATATCAAAATTCCTTGAAGAAAGTAGTATCTACCCGAAGAAGTTCGTCAACTTTTATTTCGGCGATAGGGGATACAATCGCATCATACTTGTCAATCTTCACTCTCCTCTTCGACGCTTTGCGGTAAAAAGTATCAACAACCATGCCAAACTCCAACTTTGAATATCAGATCTTCAACCAGATTAAGGACAACTTAGCACCAGCAATCATCTGAGCCTTCACAAAGTCATGGATGCTGCGCACATCTTTAAATTTACCCATAAGGTCAGGAAGATTATTTGTCTGGGGGTTTCGAGGAAACATGGCATTATATACCATGCCCAAGGTACTAGTGCAGAAGTCAAGGAAATCCCGAACTCGGGCAGCTCGATCCTGAAATTGCACAATTCGGCGAGTGCGATCTTCATCTGCCCAAAAATCATTGTCGTTCGCCTGAGCAAGTCAAAGAAGGGCCTCGACCCACGAGTATACTCTTTGTTCTTCGGCGGCAGCATCAAATGGTGTTGCGGAGAGGAATAACCAGACTCTCATGGATATGGCAAGGTCTATGTTGTTGGAGTATAAATCTCGTTATGACTTTTGGGCCGAAGCCATCTCCACTGCATGTCATTCTTCAAACCGGCTCTATCTCCGCAAGGCCTTGAACAAGACTCCTTATGAAATCCTCACCGGAAACAAGCCTAATATCTCCTACTTCCGGGTACTCGGTTGTAAGTGTTTCTATAAAATCAAAGGAGTCCGTTTGTCTAAATTTGAACCTAAAGATTTGGAGGGTATATTTGTTTGTTACGGTGCCAAATCTCACACTTATAGAGTCCTTGACAAAGACTCAACGATTTTCATTGAATCTTGTAGTGTGACATTCGAACAAAATGATGGCTCCCAAGTGGGCAAGTTGATGTTTGTGCATATGATGAAATACATCAAGACGCCATAGTAAGAATGGGGACGGGATTTCACCTCCCCATTGGGGTACACAGTGTGGCGCCTCGGGAAGGACTATGCTCTACTCAAGTGGATCCCTCATCCTCACAAACTCAACAAACTCCGGATCTTGTGGACAATGTTACACCAACCAAAGAACAAGCTCAAGACCCTCCCTCTCGTGAGAAAGATCAAGGACAAGATCAACCTAATGAGATTGATGGAGAAGCACCAAGTGTTGAACAAGAACAACCCAATGATGATGGTGGAACCTCAAATGATGTCCAAGATCAACCTCATGATGGAGAGCAAACTCAAGAAGTTGAGCAAGCTCAAATTGATGGTCAAGACGGGGATCAAAATAGTCAAGAAGACCAAGTGATTCCTCGAAGATCTTTTGAGGATATTGAAGCCCGTCGCAAGAAACGAGTTGCCAACACATTTATAAGGAGAGGTCACACTCTTGATAAAGTTGTTGGTGATTTGAGGAAGCAAATGACCACCCGGAGACAACTAACCAACTTTAGTGATCATCAAGCTTATATCTCCATGGTGGAACCGAAGGAAGTCTTTGATGCACTTGAAGATCTGGATTGGTTGGATGCTATGCATGAAGAACTCAATAACTTCAAGCGCAACAAAGTGTGGAGATTAGTAGAGAAACCCAAAGATTGTCGCAATGTTATTGGCACAAAGTTGATATTCAAGAACAAGCAAGATGAACATGGCATTGTCATTCGGAACAAGGAAAGATTGGTGGCTCAAGGTTTCTCTCAAGTGGAAGGCATTGACTTTGGTGAAACCTATGCCCCCGTGGCTCGCCTTGAGTCCATATGTATCCTTCTTGCACATGCTTCGCACCATAACTTTAAATTGCAACAAATGGATGTTAAAGTGAATTTCTTAATGGACCTATAAAAGAGTTAGTCTTTGTTAAGCAACCCCCCGGGTTGGAGGATCTCGAGTTCCCTAACCATGTATATCAACTCGATAAGGCACTCTATGGCCTTAAGCAAGCCCCACGTGCATGGTATGAGCACCTTAAAGAGTTGTTACTAGACCGTGGATTTCAACTCGGGCTAATCGACTTCACTCTTTTTACTAAGAGGGTTGATGGGGAGCTTTTCATTTGCCAAATATATGTTGATGATATTATCTTGGCTCTACTAATAAAGCTTTCAATGAATAATTTTCAAAGCTTATGACTGACAAGTTTGAGATGTCCATGATGGGTGAAATGAGGTTCTTTCTTGGTTTTGAGATCAAGCAATTGAGAGAAGGAACATTAATTTGCCAAGCCAAGTGCATTCAAGCCATGCTCAAGAGATTCAATATGAAGGACTTGAATAGTGCAAAGACTCCAATGGCAACCACTTGCCATCGTGCACTTGATCCCGGTGGTAAGGACGTGGATCCAAAGGTATATCGCTCCATGATAGGCTCCTTGCTTTATATTTGCGCATCTAGACCGAATATTGTGTTGAGTGTAGGTGTATGTGCAAGGTATCAAGCCGCTCCGAAAGAAAGCCACTTGGTGGCAGTCAAAAGAATCTTTAGATATTTAGTTCATACCCCAAGATTTGGATTGTGGTACCCAAAGGGTTATGGTTTCTCACTTGTTGGCTATACGGACTCAGATTGGGCGGGAGATAAGGATGATAGGAAATCAACCTCTGGGGCATGCCAATTTCTTGGTACTGTTGGAGATATGCCCAAGAGGCAATAATAAAATGGTTATTATAATATATCTTTGTGTTTATGATAATGTTTGCATACCATGCTATAATTGTATTAACCGAAACATTGATACATGTGTGTTATGTAAACAACAAGGAGTCCCTAGTAAGCCTCTTGTATAACTAGCCTGTTGATTAATAGATGATCATAGTTTCATGATCATGAACATTGGATGTTATTAATAACAAGGTTATGTCATTATGTGAATGATATAATGGACACACCCAATTAAGCGTAGCATAAGATCACATCATTAAGTTCATTTGCTATAAGCTTTCGATACATAGTTACCTAGTCCTTCGACCATGAGATCATGTAAATCACTTATGCCGGAAGGGTACTTTGATTACATCAAACGCCACTCGCGTAAATGGGTGGTTATAAAGGTGGGATTAAGTATTCGGAAAGTATGAGTTGAGGCATATGGATCAACAGTGGGATTTGTCCATCCCGATGACGGATAGATATACTCTGGGCCCTCTCGGTGGAATGTCGTCTAATTAGCTTGCAAGCATATGAATGGTTCATAAGAGATGACATGCCACGGTACGAGTAAAGAGTACTTGTCGGAGACGAGGTTGAACAAGGTATAGAGATACCAATGATCAAACCTCGGACAAGTAAAATATCGCGTGACAAAGGGAATCGGTATCGTATGTAAATGGTTCAATCGATCACTAAAGTCATCGTTGAATATGTGGGAGCCATTATGGATCTCAAGATCCCGCTATTGGTTATTGGTCAGAGAGAAGTCTCAACCATTTCTGCATAGTTCGTGAACCGTAGGGTGACACACTTAAGGTTTGATGTCGTTTAAGTAGATATGGAATAGGGATTATGGAATGGAGTTCGAAGTTTTGTTCGGAGTCTCGGATGGGATCCAGGACATCACGAGGAGGTCCGGAATGGTCCAGAGAATAAGATTCATATATAGGAAGTCATTTTCTAAGTTTGAAAATGATCCGGTGCATTTATGGAAGGTTCTAGAAAAGTCCGGAAGAAATCACCATGGAAAGTGGAGTCCCGGAGGGACTCCACCTAGCATGGTCGGCCAACCCTAAGGGGGAGGAGTCCTAGGTGGACTCCACCATGGTGGCCGGCCACCCCCCCAAGGAAGGGGTGGGAGTCCCACCTTGAGTAGGAGTCCCACCTTGAGTAGGAGTCCCACCTTGGGTAGGTTTCATCCTTATGGCAAGTTTTGGTTTGGGGTCTTATTCGAAGACTTGGAGTCCAACTCTTGGGGGTTTCCACCTATATAATGAGGAGCAAGGGGAGGGGGTCGGCCACACCAAAGCCCTCTTGGCCGCACCCCCTAGTGGCCGGCGCCTAAGACCCCCCTCTCCCCAAACCCTAGCGCCCCTCCTCCACATACTACTCCCGCATCGCATAGGCGAAGCCCTGCCGGAGTTCTCCACCACCACCGCCACCACGCCGTCGTGCTGCCGAGATTCTGAGGAGGATCTACTACTTCTGCTGCCCGCTGGAACGGGGAGAAGGACGTCGTCATCAACACCGAACGTGTGACCGAGTACGGAGGTGCTGCCCGATTGTGGCACCGTCAAGATCTTCTACGCGCTTTTGCAAGCTGCAAGGATCGACTACATCCACAATGAGATCTAATCTCGTAGGCTTTGGAAATCTTCAAGGGTTAGTCTCATGATGTTCTCGTTGCTACCATCTACTAGATTAGATCTTGGCTTGTTATTCGTTCTTGCGGTAGGAATTTTTTTGTTTTCTATGCTACAAATCCCATCAGTGGTATCAGAGCCGTGTCTATGCATAGATTGGTTGCATGAGTATAACACAACTATTTTGTGGGTGTTGATGCTTTGTTATCTTTAGTTCGTGTACTTTGCATCTTGCGGCATGGTGGGATGAAGCAGCTCGGGATAACTTTACATGACCGCGTTCATGAGATTTGCTCCACACTCGACATGCAACTAGTATTTCATAAGTGGCTTTGCGGGTGTCTGTCTCTCCCACCATAGTGACGATCCAATTTACTCTTTCTATTGACAACACTAGTATCGCCGTTGTGGTTCATGTTCGTAGGTAGATTGGATCTTACTCGAAAACCCTAAACCACGTAAAATATGCAAACCAAATTAGATGCGTCTAACTTGTTTTTGCAGGGTTTGGTGATGTGATATGGCCATAATGTGATGATGAATATGTATGAGATGATCATTATTGTATTGTGGCAACCGGCAGGAGCCTTATGGTTGTCTTTATATTTCATGTTGTAGTATTATTTCAAAGTAGTTACTACACACGGTGAACAACCATGAAGGCGGCGCCATGGACCTTGATGCTACCCCGACGATGATGGAGATCATGTCCGTTGATGATGGAGATCATGTCCGTGCTTTGGAGATGAAGATCAAAGGCACAAAGACTAAAGGGCCATATCATATCACATTATGAATTGCATGTGATGTTAATCCTTTATGCATCTTATTTTGCTTAGATCGCGATGGTAGCATTATAAGATGATCCCTCACATTAATATCAAGATAATAAAGTGTTCTCCCCTCGTATGCACCGTTGCTACATTTTGTCGTTTCGAAGCATCTCGTGATGATCGGATGTGATAGACTCTACGTTCACATACAACTGGTGTAAGCCATGTTGCACACGCGGAAATACTTGGGTTTGCTTGACGAGCCTAGCATGTACAGACATGGCCTCGGGACAACGGAAACCGAAAGGTTGAACACGAGTCATATGGATGATATGATCAACATGTTGATGTTCACCATTGAAGCTACATCATCTCACGTGATGATCCGTGTTGGTGTAGTGGATGTGGATCGTGTACCACTTAACAACTATGAGGGATGTTGTATTAAGTGGGAGTTCATTAGTAATTATATTAAAACATGAACTAATTATCATGAACATAGTCTAAATAGTATTTTGAATTAAATTTGTAGAATTGGCATCCATTTTCTACCATGCGCTAGTATTGTAATTGAGATAGAAATACTGTTAAGTCTGACAAGTAACTCTACGAAGTGGTACCGTATTGTTAAAGAATCAAGAAATGATTAAGTCCTATTGCAAACTTTTAGTAAACCTCACATTGCTGATTCAAAGAACAATGGTTTCAATTAGTACTTAGAATCATCTTGTCTCCGGGAAACTTGATGTTCAAATCCGTTTGAAAAGTAAGGAGCTGAAAAGTTTGTTTTCAGAAATAAGCAAGGTATGAGATATATGTGATATCTAAGACCTTATTGCAAGGTGATAGAATATAATTTGGTGAGACTACATAAACTCATAAGTTTTATGGGAATGTACGAAGGTTGAAGACGCCAGGCGTCCCAATCCTCCAACTATTGGGGCACTAACGATATTCGCATATCCATGAAGTGATCGTCCTTAGTATGCACCGTTGCTAAGACTCGTCGTTTCGAAGCATCATGTGATGATCGGGTGTTATAGATTCTACGTGTGCATACAACGGGTGCAAACCAGATTTGCACATGCGAATACTGAGGTTAAACTTTACGAGCCTAGCATGTACAGACATGGTCTCGGAAAGTCGTCATGAAATAATGGATAAAATTATGAGTGAAATTGTTCATCATATTACAAAGTTACTAATAGTGAAATCTGGAACACTTGTCATATGATGATCAACTTCAAAGTAAGAACCTCAAGGTTATTGGTATTTGACCAATGGACCTAGAAGTTATTGAAGGTGAAGTGTTTTCTGAGAGTGAGGAAAGCTAAAATAGAAACTACAAAAGATTATTGGCAGAAAGAAAGAAAAGACTAGAAAGTCTAGCTCAGGAGTATATAGATGATATACATGTTATGAATGTATTCCTAGTTTGGTCACATAATAAAATTCTTGGGTATTTGTACCAGATTGGTTGGTATGAGATGTCATACAAAACAACGCAATACAAGAATACAATGGCCTAAGTGACTGACCAGGAATATGGTAGGAATGCACGTCTGGAACAAAATAAAGTGTTATTGTGTTCGTCGTTGGCATTCTACCTAGCCCTTCAGATTTATAATAAAGAACTTTATAATTGTTGTTTTTGTTCTGGTCAAATGAAAACAATGAGTTGTTCAAATTTTGACAGTATTCCATATACGATGGACAAGTTATTATAAGTCTTTATGGTGAAACACACATGCATAACACTGACGCTAAAATGCCATAAGGCAAATGATTTGAATTCCACTTATTTGTGGAACCGCCATTTAGGTCATGTTAGAAAGGAACGCAGAAAGAAACTCCATGCAGATGGATTTTTGGAGTCATTTGATTTCTGAATCGTTTGGCACTTGCAAATCTTTTCTAAAGAGAATGACTGAAATACCGTTCATAGGCCAAAAGTTGAATGGGCAACTAACTTAGTGGAAACATGCATGATGATGTATGTGGTTCACTGGGCATAGTTGTGTGCGGGAGATTCTTCTACTTCATGAAAACTTCCAATAATGAATTGAGTATATATATGTGGATATATTTATTCGATAAGGAAGAAGTTTGAAACATTTGAATGGATTCAAATAAATTTCAGCATGAAGTGGAAATCATCGTAATAGAAAAGTCAAATATCTATGATTGGATCATGGTGGAAATATTTGAATTACGAGTTTTAGCGAACATCTAAAAGAGTTATGAAGTTGTTCTACAACTCACGTTTCTTGGAGTATCATAATGATGATGAAGTATCCGAGAGACGTATCCAAACCTTGTTGGATTAATGATGAGATAAAATAATATAAAGCCATTATATTTTTGTGGATTGTGCTTTAGAGACTACCGTTTTCACTGAATAGAGCATCATCATGATTCGTTGAAATGACACCATACGAGTTATGGCATGGGTATGAACCTTAATATTCCTTTCTTAAATTTTGGTATGCATAGCATATGTAAATAAGTTTACAACCAAAATCGGATGAATGACTTTGTTGGTTATCCCAGAGATTTGATTGGGAATTCTTTCCACTATGGAGACAAAAGACAAAAGTGTTTGTCGATGTTTCTTACTTATTTCAAGAAATTGTTTCTAGCGAAGTATTTCAGTGGGAGGACAATAGAAGTTGATAAGGTTTATGAACCTGAGCGTAATGATCAGAGTAGCGCAGCATCGGAATTGGTTCCGGAAGCGGCCACGACGATCATGGCTCCCATGACTACAAAGTGTTTTAGCCATGGAGATCGAAGTACATATTGAACCTTGTAGGTATGGTTTACTTTGTGATCAAATAAATGATTTGTGAACAAAGGATTGATTTTGAACAATGATAAACCAACTACAAACAAAGAAGTTATGATGGGCCCTGACTCGTTAAAATGGCTATACGCCATAAAATCCAAGATAGATGAATACTTTTTGAAAGTAAATGGATCTATAAAATTGATGGACTTGGATGGAATATCCTTGAAAAAGCTCGACTTGTCGAAAGATTGTTTACGACAAAGTTCAAAGAGTTGACTATGATAAGATTAGATCTTCCGTAGCGATGCTTATAGCTATATGGATTATTCTAGTAATCGCTACATATTTCTTTTATGAGATATGCTAGTAGGATGGCAAAATACATTACTTAACAGAAGTGTGTATTAAAGGTGTATACAAGATACAAACCAAGAGTTTTGCTGGTCCGTGGAATACTAGATAGGTATACGAACTTCAATTAGATGAAATAGTCAAAGAGTTTTTGATTTCATCAGAAACGATGAAGATGCTTCCATTTGCAAGAAATTAAGTGGGAGCGCTGAGACATGTTTATAATACTTTATGTAGATGACATATAGTTGGTTATAAATGATGTAATTATATACTTGATTAAAAGGTTTCATTGAGAATTAACTTCAATGAAAGGATATGGATCGAAACATATTTAGTGTCAAGATCTATGAAGATAGATTGAAACACATAATAAGTTTAAGTCAAAGTACATAGAATGGATATTGAAGTAGTTCGATATAGAAATATTAAGAAGGTGTTCTTTGCATGAGAAGGTTTAACAGGACTTGAGTGTATTTGACACTCAATGAGTAAAAACACATGAGTGATTATAGATCACGAATAATATGTACACAATCAGATGTCCCATGCTCTAAAGTGTTATGAGCATGTACCAGAACGATTCATGTGATGATCATTGGACAACAATAAGAATATCCTTGAGTATTTTAGAAGAACCAAGGATATATATAGTTTTGTATGGGGTAATGACAAACAAATCACTGTAAAGTGTTGCACCGATATTAGTTTGGTCACATATAAAAATGAATTTCAAATCTCAATTAGGCTAAGTGTTGTTTAAAAGGTAGCACAATGCTAGATTTAGAAGAGTTCTGAATATTGTGACGGATTCTACAAAAGAAGGCAGAGTATGTCATTGTTTTGACAATGACTGAGGATGTTTAAGTCGAGGAGTTCTTTGAGAACTTGGTGTAGTTCCGATAGTGTCAGAACTTTGAAGCTATATTATGTGTGACAATATTAGTGACATATTTCAGACCACAGAATTAAGGTTCCACCAGAAGACTGAACATATATGATTAATGCCGACTCATTTGGAAAATGAGTGATGCGTTGAGACGCAAATGAATTGCAAAATACATATGTTTCTAAGCGTGTCAGATCCGTTGACTAAACCTCTCCCGTGAGCAAAACATGATAAAGCACCGGAAGGCCAAGGTGTTATATCTTTACAAATGTAAACTAGATTATTGACTCTAGTGCAAGTGGGAGACTGTTGGAGATATGCCCAAGAGGCAATAATAAAATGGTTATTATAATATATCTTTGTGTTTATGATAATGTTTGCATACCATGCTATAATTGTATTAACCGAAACATTGATACATGTGTGTTATGTAAACAACACGGAGTCCCTAGTAAGCCTCTTGTATAACTAGCTTGTTGATTAATAGATGATCATAGTTTCATGATCATGAACATTGGATGTTATTAGTAACAAGGTTATGTCATTATGTGAATGATATAATGGAGACACCCAATTAAGCGTAGCATAAGATCACGTCATTAAGTTTATTTGCTACAAGCTTTCGATACATAGTTACCTAGTCCTTCGACCATGAGATCATGTAAATCACTTATGCCGGAAGGGTACTTTGATTACATCAAACGCCACTGCGTAAATGGGTGGTTATAAAGGTGGGATTAAGTATTTGGAAAGTATGAGTTGAGGCATATGGATCAACAGTGGGATTTGTCCATCCCGATGACGGATAAATATACTCTGGGCCCTCTCGGTGGAATGTCGTCTAATTAGCTTGCAAGCATATGAATGGTTCATAAGAGATGACATGCCACGGTACGAGTAAAGAGTTCTTGTCAGAGACGAGGTTGAACAAGGTATAGAGATACCGATGATCAAACCTCGGACAAGTAAAATATCGCGTGACAAAGGGAATCGGTATCGTATGTAAATGGTTCAATCGATCACTAAAGTCATCGTTGAATATGTGGGAGCCATTATGGATCTCCAGATCCCGCTATTGGTTATTGGTCGGAGAGAAGTCTCAACCATGTCTGCATAGTTCGCGAACCGTAGGGTGACACACTTAAGGTTTGATGTCGTTTAAGTAGATATGGAATATGGAATGGAGTTCGAAGTTTTGGTCGGAGTCTCGGATGGGATCCAGGACATCACGAGGAGGTCCGGAGAATAAGATTCATATATATGAAGTCATTGTCTAAGTTTGAAAATGATCCGGTGCATTTATGGAAGGTTCTAGAAGGTTCTAGAAAATTCCGGAAGAAATCACCATGGAAAGTGGAGTCCCGGAGGGACTCCACCTAGCATGGCCGACCAAACCTAAGGGGGAGGAGTCCCAGGTGGACTCCACCATGGTGGCCGGCCACCCCCCCAAGGAAGGGGTGGGAGTCCCACCTTGAGTAGGAGTCCCACCTTGGGTAGGTTTCATCCTTATGGCAAGTTTTGGTTTGGGGTCTTATTCGAAGACTTGGAGTCCAACTCTTGGGGGTTTCCACCTATATAATGAGGAGCAAGGGTAGGGGGTCGTCCACACCAAAGCCCTCTTGGCCGCACCCTCCTAGTGGCCGGCGCCCAAGACCCCCCTCTCCCCAAACCCTAGCGCCCCTCCTCCACATACTACTCCCGCAGCGCATAGGCGAAGCCCTGCCGGAGTTTTCCACCACCACCGCCACCACACCGTCGTGCTGCCGGGATTCCGAGGAGGATCTACTACTTCCGCTGCCCGCTGGAACATGGAGAAGGACGTCGTCATCAACACCGAACGTGTGACCGAGCACGGAGGTGCTGCCCGATTGTGGCACAATCAAGATCTTCTACGCGCTTTTGCAAGCGGCAAGTGATCGACTACATCCACAACAAGATCTAATCTCGTAGGCTTTGGAAATCTTCAAGGGTTAGTCTCATGATCTTCTCGTTGCTACCATCTACTAGATTCGATCTTGGCTTGTTATTCGTTCTTGCGGTAGGAATTTTTTTGTTTTCTATGCTACAAATCCCATCAGGTAGGTCCTTGGTGTGTTGGTCTTCTAAGAAGCAAAATTGCATAGCTCTCTCTACCGCCGAATTCGAGTACGTGGCGGACACGAATGGGTGCCCACAACTCTTATGGATGAGGCAAACTTTAAAGGATTACGGTGTCACTTGTGACAAAGTGCCTCTTTTATGTGACAACCAAAGTGCCATCAAGATTGCATACAACCCCGTACAACACACAAGAACGAATCATATTGAGATTCGCAACCACTTCATTCAAGATCATATCTCCCGAGGCGATATTGAGTTGTCATTCATTGGTACCCGTGGCCAACTTGCGGATATATTCACGAAGCCTCCTGATGAAGCAAGATTTTGTTACTTGAGGAATGAGATAAATATCATAGATTCAAGGATCTTGGCTTGAACACCTTGCATACATACCTATTTGTCGACTTCTGTTTGGTTTAGGTGTGGGCATGGAAATAGGGGGAGTGCGGTTTAAATTATTGAGCTATCCATCCCCCATAATGCCAATAGTAAGAAATCATTATCTTTATATCATATATTGATATGTGATCTTCAATGATGAGTATTGGTTTTGGACCCAACATATATCTTCGCCGTGCCATACCATAACACTCATATATGGTGGTCTAGGCCACCAACCTCTTCTTTGTGACGAGTTGATGTTATTTGTACCTTATTGAGCTTTATTCGACATCTATATGTTCTTATGGGAATTGGATCAATTTTGGCTTTCTTGTTTGATTCTTGCAATTAAAATTGAGTCCATAGTACCATATCTACCAATTTGATATTGTCTATCCAAAGCCATTCACTCATCCTTGAAACTTTCTATCCATGCACAAGCTCAATTTTCAAAATTCAAATTAAAACCTCTTGTTCTACAAGGTTTCAATGCTATTAAAAACAAAAAAACATTGTATAACCCAAAACCTTTGTTTTTAAAACAACCCAAAGTTGTTTTTAACAAAAACAAATCCGGGGGTTTGGCTGACCCGGGCGGGGCACAGTTGGGCCGGTCGTATCGCCGCCACCATGGCGCTACCACCGCCCAGCATGGGCCGGTAGTACCGTCGGGGCCTGGCTGGTACTACCGCCCAGCCCGTGGCCGGTACCAACACGGGCGGGGGGACGAGTCGAAAGACTCACAATTCCTCATCCACCCACGCCCCTGTGTCGCCCGCTCGTTGCCCCATTCCGGCCTCCGCCGGTCTTCCAAGCCTCCTCCTTCAAATCGGCTTGGTGGGGATCTTCCCCACCACCACCTCCTCCATGGCCTCCGGTATCAGCTCCTTTCCCCACGTATTTGTTTCCGTATTTTGAGTTTTGGGGTGAGAGGCTCTAGGTTATTTCTGCTCAGATTTTTGGCTAAATCTTGCTATGGAGCTAGTACAAGTTGTTGATCTGTGCCTACACTAGCTTCTTGTATCCAAATGACCATTAGTTTGTGGCTAGAAAATTTATCCATCTTCATGAATTTGTTTTGGGACAAGAAAATTTTGTTTCTAAGTCAAATGAGCTTGTGCACTTATCCCATATGTCCCTCTATGATGATCTCTTCATTCACAGGTGCTAGTGAGTCGAGTTCGGCGAGACTGCGAAAGAGAAGAGGAGTGATGAATGATGACCCACAAGTATAGGGGGTGTATCGTAGTACTTTCGATAAATAAGAGTGTCGAACCCAACGAGGAGCAGAAGGTGTTGACAAGCAGTTTCGATGAAGGATTCACTGTAAATGCTCACATACAAGTATTCAGGGGGTTTTGATATAGCAGATAAATAAAGTACGAGTAAGTAAAATGCGAGAGAAATAATTGCAGCGAGTGGCCCAATCCTTTTTAGCACAAAGGACAAGCCGGTTTGTTTACTTATAATGACCAAACGTTCTTGAGGACACACGGGAATTTAGTCTAGTGCTTTCGCTTCATATAGTTGATTAATCTTCATTGTTTTGATAAGTGTTGTGTGGGTGAACCTATGCTAATGCATCGCCCTTCCTAGGACTAATACATACTTGTGATTATACCCCTTGCAAGCATCCGCAAATACAAGAAAGTAATTAAGATAAATCTAACCACGACCTTAAACTCGAGATCCCGCTATCCCTCCCGCATCGATATACCAACGGGGGTTCAGGTTGCTGTCACTCCGGCAACCCCACAATTAGCAAACGAATACAAGATGTACTCCCCTAGGCCCATAAAGGTGAAGTATCATGTAGTCAATGTTCACATGACACCACTAGAAGAATAACACCACGACTTAAATATCAAACCATTGAATATTACTCAACATAGTTCACTACTAACATTTAGACTTCACCCATGTCCTCAAGAACTAAACGAACTACTCACGAGACATCATATGGAACATGATCAGAGGTGATATGACGATGAATAACAATGTGAACATAAACCTTGGTTCAATGGTTTCACTCAATAGCATCAATAACAAGGAGTAATCAATACCGGGAGAGTTTCCCCTATCAAACAATCAAGATTCAACCCTAGATGTTACAGCGGTGACGAGGTGAAGCGGTGGAGATGGCGGTGTCGATGGTGGAGATGATGGTGATGATGATCCCAATGAAGTCCAGCTCGATGATGATGACGATGGCGTCGATTTCCCCCTCCGGGAGGGAATTTCCCCGGCGGATTTCTGCCCGCCGGAGAGCTCTTTTCTCTCTGGTGTTTTTCCGCCCCGCAGAGGCGGCTGTGACTCCTCGCGATTATCCCCCCGAGCTTAGGTTTCCGGGGCGAAGAAGTACGCGAAAGAGAGGCAGCCGAAGGGGGCTGTGGGCCCCCTCCCCACAAGGCGGCGCGACCAGGCCAGGGCCCGCGCCGGCCTATGGGGGGTGGGGCCATGGCGGCCCTCCTCGGTCCCTCCTTTTGGCTGTCTTCGTCTTCGGGAAAAATAAAATCTTCGGTGTAATTTCTGTCAAATGTTGATCTTCACAAATATTGCATTCCGATGGTGCTTTTTCCAGCAGAATCCTGACTCCGGTGAATGATTCTCCAATAATCATGAAACATGCAAAATTGCTGAAATAACATAAGCATCATCTCTAAATACGAAATATATCAATGAATAATAGTAAATTATGATATAAAATAGTGATGCAAAATGGACGTATCAATGACCCACAAGTATAGGGGATCGCAACAGTCTTCGAGGTAAAACCCAAATTTGTTGATTCGACACAAGGGGAGCTAAAGAATACTTATAAGCCTTGACAACAGAGTTGTCAATTCAACTGCACCTGGAAAAGCACTAGCAACAGGTTGATGTGAAAGCAGTGGTAATATGATGCGGCGCCAGAAAATAGTTGGTACTACCTTGATGGCGTGTTGACCGGGAAATGTGATGCGCGCGGCAGTAATATGAGAGCAATAGTAACACAGCAGTAGCAGTAACACAGAAGAGATGGCACTAGAAAATATCCCAGCGCGGAGTTGATTGAAAAGCAATGATGATGAAATAAAGGATTGGGGTTCCCGACGATCTACGCTAGTGGTAACTCTCCAGATAACAAGTGTTGGGTGAACAAATTACAGCTGGGCAATTGATAGAACTGAATTTAGCATTAAGACAAAATATCCAGTCTATAATATCGTAGGCATGTTTTCCATATATAGTCATACGTGCTCGCAATGAGAAACTTGCATAACATCTTTTGTCCTACCAGCCCGTTTACAGCGGGGCCTCAGGGAAACTACTGGTAATTAAGGTACTCCTTTTAATAGAGCACCGGAGCAAAGAATTAACACTTGGTGAAAACATGTGATCCTCATATCAAAGCCATCCCCTCCGGTTATCCCAATTCGAGGTCACTTTGGGGCCTCGGGTTCCGGACAAAGACATGTGCATACAATTTGTAGATACAATCTAAGCAACAATTATAGAGCCTAGATCTAAGATCATGCCACTCGTGCACTAGTGACAAGCATTAAACATAACAATATTGCAGGAACAAATACTTCACAAACTTATAAGATATACTGAACATAATGATCAATCCATCGGATCCCAACAAACACAACACCGGTTACATCATATGGATCTCAATCATGTAAGGCAGCTCATGAGATCATTGTATTGAAGCACATGGGAGAGAGTACCATCTAGCTACAGCCAAGAACCCATAGTCCCTGCGGGAATTACTCACAAACCATCATGGAGTCGAAGTGGGTGCGGTGGAGTTGATGGCGATGGCTCCGGGGGCACTTCACCGTCCCGGCAGGGTGCCGGAACAGAGACTTTTGTTCCTCGAAACTTGGTTTCGGCGATAACGGCGGCTACGGAACTTTTCATGGACGGAGGGTGATATGTTGCGGAGTTTTTAGGTCAGAGGGGTCCTATAGGCGAAGAGGCGACGCGAGGGGGTGCACGGGGTGCCCATACCACCCCTAGGCGCGACCAGGCCTGGGCCCGCGCCTGGGCCTGGTATCGCTGCCCCGTGGCACATCTCCATCTCCCCTTCTGGCTCCCGGAGTCTTCTGGTATATTAGAATTTCTGTGATTTTTCTAGAATTTTCCGAGCACTTTCAAGTATGGACATTTTCTGCAATAAACAGACATAATAAACAGAAACTGGCACTGTGGCACTTGTTAATAGGTTGGTCCAATAAATGTCATAAAATGATGCAAAGTGCACATAAAACATAGAGGAATTGGTGTAAAACAAGCATGGAGCATTAAAAATTATAGATACGTTTGCAACGTATCAATATCCCCAAGCTTAACTCCTGCTCGTCCTCGAGTAGGTAAGTGATAACAAACAAATAATTTTTGAAGTGACATGCACCTTCAAAGTTCAAAGTATGACTAAATACAAATAATTTAAGAACAAGTAATAACACATTCATGATTCAATCAATAATAATTTTGGGACCATGCACATAAAACTAAGAATGACAACTATGCTCTCTTAATGGTGCATGAACTTAGAAGATGAAGACTCAACATAAAAGTAAAAGAAAGGCCCTTCGCAGAGGGAAGCAGGGATTACTCATGTGCTAGAGCTTTTTATTTTGAAAGCATGAAAACAATTGTGTCAACGGTAGTAATACTTCATATGGGTTATGTATAAAACTTCCTATAAGTTGCAAGGCTCATGCATCGAATACTAATAGTGCCTGCACCTTGTCCTAATTAGCTCGGATTTCCATGGATTATCATCGCATTACATATGTTTCAACCAAGTGTCACAAAGGGGTACCTCTATGCCGCATGTACAAAGGTCCACGGAGATAAATCGCATTTGATTTCTCGATTTTGATAGATCTCAACTTAAGGACATCCATACCGGGACAACATAGAAAACAGATAATGGACTCCTCTTTTTAATGCTTTAAGCATTCAACAATAATAATATTCTGATATTTGAGGATTTGAGTGTCCAAGCTGAAACTTCCACCATGATACATGGTTTTGGTTGGCGGCCCAAATGTTCTCCTCTAACAATATGCATACTCGAACCATTTCAACTCATGGCAAATCTCCCTTATTTCACACAAGACAAACATGCATAGCAACTCACATGATATTCAACAAAGGTGTGACAAGTTGAGGGCGTCCCCAGATAACATGGTTACCGCTCAACAAGCAACTTATAAGAACTAAGATACATAAGTGACATATTCCTTACCACAATAGTTTTTATGCTACTTTCCCATGAGCTATATATTGCAAAAACAAGGAATAAATTTTTGAAAGGTTTTAAAGGTAGCACACAAGCAATTTACTTTGGAGTGGTGATAAAATACCACATATAGGTAGATATGGTGGACACGTTTGGCATTTTGGTTTTTGGGAGTTGGATGCACAAGTAGAGCTCATACTCAGTACAAATGAAGGATAGCAAAAGAAAGGGGGCGACCGACTAAGAGAGCAATAATGGCCATAATCATGCATAGCGACAAAACTTATTAATCAAAGCATATGGTGATATTAAAAATCAAAAACTAAATGATCATCAAGTCAACTCAATTGAAACATCAAAGGAGATCTTTCATTTGCATCACTATTAATATGAGACTTCTTACTCGTATCCAACACCAATTAACTTATTTGAAACAACTCTCATAGATAATATTCAGTAGATATCAGAGAGAAAAATTCACTTGCATATAGAAAACCAACAAGCTCTGAATATAATATGAATGAAAACTAGAGCTTAAACGCAGTACTCGCAAAAATAGAACGCTCGTTGAACATATGAGTGAAAACTAGAGCGTTCATGCAATTAAAGCGGAGCATGTCTCTCTCCAAAACAAATATGATGGGTCCAACTTTATTGAACAGCAAACAAAACAAAACAAAACACACACACACAAAATATGCTCCAAGAATAATACATAATGCATGAAGCAATAAAAATATAGCGCACTGAAAAATGACCTGGTGCTTTTTACTGATGAAGAGGGGGTGCCCCGGGCATCCCCAAGCTTTGACGCTTGAACCTCTTTGATATTTCTTGGGGTGTCCAGGGGACATCCCCAAGCTTGAGATTTGTCCATTCTTCATCCCATGGCATCATTCTTCTCTCCCTATACTTGAAAACTTCCTTCACCCAAAACTCAACATAATTCATTAGCAATATTAGTGTAATCAAAATAAGCAATCCACTTGGTTCTGGTATGACATATGTAAAGCTTATATTAAAACATTAGCTACTGCATAAACTTCTTCGGAAAGCTCCTTCCTTCAAAAGAACTCAAAAAGAAAAAGATTAAGAGGCAAATGCACTAATGACAGAAATCTGTCAAAACAGAACAACAGTTAAAGATCGATTTTTTTGAGACTACTCCGTCGCTCAGATCGAACTTTTTGAACTAACGAAAGTTAGATAATAACCTGGGGATATGCTCGTAAATTTTCAGCTCATGGTGACGTTCTGGTGATTTATGAGAATTTTTCTCGCGACAGTACAGAAACAGAAACAGAATTGCAAATTCCCCAAATAATACTTTCTTACCATTAGAGGCTACTATTGGCACAAAAACGAAAATAAAAAATGATAAGGAGAGGACATTACAGTAGCAATGACTTCCAAGACTCAACAAAACAATAAAATAATAGAAATAAAAACATAATGGGTTGTCTCCCAAAAAGCTCTTTCTTTATAGCCATTAAGATAGGCTCAGTAATTTGAGAAGATGCTCACATATGTAATATGAATTGAAGAAAAAGAGAGCATCAAGAAGAAAATATGAAACACATTTAAGTCTTACCCACTTCCTGTGCATGGGAATCTTGTACACAAATAAATTCACAAAGAACAAAGTGACAAGCATGTGAAGGTAAAACAAGAGTAACTTTAAAATTTTCAAGCATGTAGAGAGGTGTTTTAGTACCATGTAAATTCCTACAACCATATTTTCCTCTCTCGTAATAATTTTCAGTAGCATCATGAATAAAATCAACAATATAACTATCACATAAAGCATGCTTTTCATGATCTTCAAACACATAATTTTTATCAAGCTCAAAAATAGTAGGATTAAAACAATCAAACCCACTTTTAGCAATTTTATAACAAGATGATTGATCATTCTCAAGAGGTATGTGACTACTAGTAGCAATCCTATTTTCAGTAGCATTATAATTTATAGCATCAAGTAACATAGGACCATCATCTAGAGCTTTATCATAAACACTCTCCAAGCAAAATTCTTTAGTTCCATGCATTTCAAAATTAGGCACAAATAAAGGATTATCATGAGATTTATCAAAATAGCATGGATTATTATAAATAACAGTAGCATAATTATTGTCACAAGTTTTACTCACAGAGAATATTTCAAGAGAATCCTCATGAACATAACATTCGTCCTCCTTTGGTGAGCATGGAGGGCAATCAAGTAATGTAAGAGATAAAGAGTTACTCTCATTAGAAGGTTGGCATGGGTAGCTAATCCATTCTTCCTCCTTTTGTTCATCACTCTCCTCATCTTTTTCATCTAATGAGCTTTCAGGTTCAGCAAAATTGAGTCTCTCTTTATAATCAATGATATAACAATTATTGCTGAAATTTTCTATGCAATAATCAAGGATAGAAGAGACATAATCTTTAAGGTCATGACAAGCAGCACAAGTTTCATAATTTTTAGACATGAAGGATTCTATTTCAGAGGCTCCCATAAATAAGACAAATTGTTCTACTTCTTCGAATCCAAGATGAATATAGTTATTTCAATGATAGTTCAAAATAAAAACTTCTTCACTAAAGCCACATTGGAATTTAAGATGTTGAGTATCCTGTTTAGAGCAACAATTTATAACATGGCGTTTAAGCAAAATTTTAGCAATTGTATCCAAATTTTTTAACGTGCTCCCCATGACTTTGCCTTTATATGATTCTCTATACTTCATAAATAATTCTGCAAGTTTCATACAGTATAAAACAGGTCCTTCCATAACAACCGTTTTTAGTTTTTCGATTTTTCAAATTTTTATGGATTTTCGGATATATAGAAAAAATAAAACAAGACAAAAATAAACTAGACAAAACAAAATGAATAAAAACAGCGAGAGAGGTGGAGTGTACTCCCTGTTGGAGATATGCCCAAGAGGCAATAATAAAGTGGTTATTGTGGGGACCCAGGACTAGCTGTCCGAAATTCCCTGTTATGTATACAGTTCACGATCCCATGATCAGTGCGTCGTGAACACATAACCTAACTGATATCAAATTACACCATCCATTACAAAGCGGAATAAGAAAATTACAACATGGTCACATGATCAATACTTACATAATAGCCGCGAAGGGCTTAACTAAACATCAGAGAAGCATCATCACTTCAGCAGCGCAGTACCCAAGTCATCTGCCATAACCCTACAGGCAACTGACTGGGAAGACGTTCCTAGCTCGCATAGACGTCGTCAACTCCTTCTTCATCCGTCGTATTCCTCCAAGTCTGGCCAAGTAAATAGCCAGGGACAAAGCCGTGAGTACATTGGAATTGTACTCGCAAACCATCAAGAAAGGTACTTTGCAAGAGTGCAAGATAACAAGTGCTAGTCTAAGATGACAAGAGGGAAGAGCTAATTTCTCTAGTGGAAATAGCATGTGGAAGAGAAATAGTTTCTCTTGTGGATATAGCATGTAGAAGAGAAGTAGTTTCTCTTGTGGATATCGCATGAGAAAGAGAAATAGTTTCTCTTGTGGATATAGCATGCCGACATCTAGGTAGAAGGGGATACTCAAAGGGGTTCTAAGACATCTCTATATCTTTATTGAAGAAGATAGTTCAAAAGAGGTCCTACGACATAAAACACTAGGATGGGGGGTAACCCAATTTATTTCCTTTCCGACCATCTCCATATGGTCAACCAAACCATTTCCGTACCCTTCCGGTACTCCGAAAACAAGTTCATTTCTTTCCTTTGTCAAACACTTTCATAAACAAAACACATTAGGCTAAGCAACAGCCATTCTAACCATCCATGACCGCGGACACGGCTATTCGAATAGATTTGACTCTGCAGAGTTTGCACACTTTCCCCACAAGATCCGCGAGTTCATCATGTGGGCATCATCCCCGCATATCAACTATGCAATGACAAAAACTCGGACATAGCCTTTCGCCTATTCGTCTTAGCACGGGATCCTACCCTATGGAGTATGTACCTCCCCGGCACCGTGGCAGCTCACCTCACTTTGAGCGTGGCTCCACCGCCAAGCCAGGAGACCCATAGTGTCTTCCGGACGGGTCAGCCCCGAAGGCCTCCCGTTATACTATTGTCTCCACCAACGACAATCCGGATTCAGGGGTAACCTTACCCTTATATAGTTGTGCGGTGTCCCATGTTAAGAAGAACAAACTACGAGCTAAGCCCCGTCCCACTCCAGGGTAATGTGGTTGCGCGGGTGAATTGTCACGGGTGAATACTTAGGCGCCAAAGTTTTCGAAAACAAGATTTTCTTTTCAACCATCTTTGCCAAGATCCTTTCCTTTCATAAACACACGCTTGGGTAAGTCCAACTCACCCAAGGTTTTCAAAAATTCTTTTCAACAAGGTATTTTTCCAAGGGGGGGGGGGTCCCAACCTATAGTTTTATGAAGGAACTAAGAGTCTCAATGACATGATGCTAGCCATCATACCACTAAGGGGATGATAATTGAGGTGTTAAGGGGATCATGCATACTTAGGATAAGCATGTATAGGGACAACATAATTAAGATGATTCAAACAGGGGTCATGATGTTAATCATCATACCACTAAGAAGATGACAACATGGATATGGTCAAGAGGGCATACATGCTTAGGGTAAGCATGCATAACATCAACAAGGGGGTTAACATACTTAGGAGCAAGTATGCAAAGCATCAACAAGGGGTTCAACATACTTTGGGATTAAGTATGCATAGAGTAGAGGACCAAAAATCACACATGATACAAGGAACCAAGTATATAATGGAGCAATGAGCACAACAAGAAGGATAAATAGCAAGAGATCAAAAGATGGCTTGCCTTGGCTTATTTGTCCCTGTACTTCTTCAATTCCATCAATATAAGAATTCCAACAATATAAATAATCTTCTCATCCGATTCCACTTCTTCTTCTTCTCCGGAATTGTTCGCATCTATCGCCGGAAAATATAAAAGGAACGCAATCAATCACATTGCATCAACAAGACAACATTCAACAATCAACAACTAACCATGCAGCCAAGGTATAACATACTAAGGACCTATAGATACCACAAAACAACTTTAATATTTTTAATTTAGAAAACCCCATTTATTTACCTAGTAAAGGTATGAGAGTGCCACGACTTAGCAATTGCCTCTCTAGGTACCACCATGGAACAAGCTAAGTACCCCCTGGTATATAACATCATAAAGAGGACAAGAGCATTAGTTTGACATCAAATACATTCACAAAACATTTTCAAACATTTTCGGAAAAGTAGAAAACAGTTTTCCTAATTTAATTTGCTCACTTAACACTATACAAAAATAGGAAGCAAACCATATACCACATCATTTGAAAACTTAAGCAAAACAAAAGAGCTAAAGTTAGGTTGCAGAGGTTTTGTTTTGCAAGCATAAAACAAAGGTTGCCCACCTCTACTAAAAAGAGTTGGTCAAGGGTTTTAAATAAACCGAAAAGTTTTGCTTCAACAATGCATGCCACACATAAACATCACTAACAGCAACAAATATGTATGAACAGAGACTAATAATATTTTACCTAGATAGCCAGTACTAATACAAGACTAACCCAACTGGAATCACCCAAAAATATTAAACTTACAATTTTAGGAATTTTCTTGAATCTGACTGTACAGAAAACAAGATCTGTAAGCCATAAATCGTAGAAAAATCCTAAAAATATGAGGCCACTTGCATTTGACAGGTAATTAAACAGAGATTCATACACAATTGGATTTGGGTTCAAATTGTTTCTGAAACTCTCACAAATGGATTTACAAGTTTACTGCATGTCTGTACCATTTTCTTTCTCTCTGGATTTACACAACAGATAAATGTTTGAAACTTGTTTGAATTGATTAAGAAAACATTCAGTAATCCTACCGAATTGGAATCACACAATTAGGTTCAAAAATGGATTTTTGATGATTTAAAAGCTAACAGCCATGTCTGCAGAACACACAGAACAAGTTTAATTCATCACAAATCATACACAAATCATAAAAATATGAGGTCAGCTGCGTCTGAAAGGTATTGAATAGGTGGTTCTTACCCAATTGGTTTCATTCAAAATTTCGTCTCCAGGCTCCTGGTTTAATTCGACAAAGTCAGATCTGAGCAGATCTTAATCTGTGAACCATTTCAATTTCAAGAGGTCATTCGAAGTGAAACCAACGCCAAAATGAAGGTACTGGAGAGTGCTTTCGCCCACAGTTGAGTTTGCTCAAAGAGTTTTTGTAAAACGGAAGAAATCTAACAAACAATGATTCTGCATGTTTGTAGAACTTTATTTACCATGCAAAATCCGTAACGAATTCGAGGATGAGACCAACGCCAAGTTGTAGATATTTTCAATACCTATCTGCGGAACTTTGAATCACTCGATTTGGATCTGCACACAAGATTTGGCGGATTTTACAAATTCGTACCAGAATCTGAAACAGCAAGATACAGAAATTACTGCAAGGTTTTGGACGAACTTTGCTCAAGAACTTCAGATCTGAGGATAGCTCAACCTTCTCCATGCTTGGACCAACATGCACCTGCATCAAGATCCAATCTATTGAGAGGAGAAAGGAGAAAGTGAGCTGGACTCATCAAAGATTAGGGGAGAAGAGAGTGAGAGGGATGCTCTCATGGTGAGGGGAAGCTTGGGGAAGGAGGGGAGCTCCATCTTGGTGGCTTTCCATGGCCATGGTCGGCCATGGGAGCAAGGGGCAGCAGCATTTCGTGGTGGAGGGCAGGAGGAGAGTGTGAGGGAGTGGAGAGTGAAGAAAATGAAGCCAAAGGGGAGGTGGTGGCCGGCTAGGGCCAATTTATAGAGGGAGAGGGGTGGCTGCCTCCTTTTTTCATTGGCTATGGTGGGTGGCTTCCCATTTAGTGATTGGGGTAGTTGGGAGGTAAGCCTTGTGGAGGAAGAAAGTGAGGAAAAGAGGGCTGACCGAAATTTGCATGCACATACAATGGCCGGCTCTATTCTTATGTCATGCAAAAATGATTCATCAAAAGGGAGTTCCCATCATGCATGTAGATCATGGAGGAGCTACATAATTCCTTGCCGAGATGGTGGCTTAGATGATGTGTAGGAAAATATAAAATAGCTAGAGATGGAGGAAGAGCGTGATGGTGATGGGGGTGTACAAGTTTTCATGTGCAAGCTATTTTGGAGATGGCCGCCACAAGATTTTGAGACTTGGCCATTCCAAACAAGATGAGACACATGGTACCCAAGTGCCTAAGCAAGACACACGACACCACTTGTGTTATGCAAAGAAAATAGGTTCCTTCAAGTGGTAAAGAGTCTAAGGTTTAGAAGGATAGTGATGGATATAATGATACAATAACAATGATGAATATGGTGACATCAATTCATCAATTCATGAGGTCAAGAATGATGATGGAAGAGAATAGAGGGGTGAGATAGGTACGAGGAAATATAAGTTGCTCTTCAAATAATAGTTCAATTGGGAAGTGATTTGAAAGCATCAAATGATCATCTACATGATCAAGAATTGGAGAATGAGGGAATACAATGTGGTGGATCAGAGATGTGCAAGAGTTGCCATTTGAAAAAGAGTTTAGTTGAAAGGTATGGGACACACCTCAATTGTATAGAGACAATTGGGAATGAACTCAAGTGAAATGGAATCTTGAAGATGTTGGGTGAAAACTAGTTGGAACATAGGAGTTCAAAATATTCTACTTACTTTCTCAAGTAAAGTAGAGTTTTCTCAATTTTAAAGTAAACAAGAAATGGTATAGGTACCATAAACAAGCCTTTTGTTAAAAACAAAGCAAAATAGAGAGTAATGTTTTAGAAATCAGTGCTTGGTAGAAATGGGATGAAAAACAAAACCCATTTCAGTTTCTTGTTTTCTTTGAAGAAATATCTTGAAAAGATTTAACAAAACTAGAAGTAGTTTTGTGATCAAAACTAGAGAAGGAAAATCAATAAGATTTTTGGAGAGATGAAACTTAATTTAGGGAGAAGTGTTCTCAAGGGTAGATGGTGGCTACAAAATGTACCCATCATTCCCACTCTTGGTTTTGTGAAGATTAAACTTGGATTAAAAACAAGAGGTAAAATCGAAGGAAGTGATCTAGTGTTGAATCATTGAATAGGATACAAGATCAAGTTGAATATATGAGCTGCAAGGATTGACTGAGACATGCAAGACGTGGAGGTTGAAGAGGGTGTTGCATAGATGGGATCCATGCATTGAGGCTACCAATAACAGTTGTGGTTGCTTAGAAATTAACTGCCAAAGTCTGGACATTTTAAGCTTGTCAACACAGATGGTCGACATGGCCTCAAAACCAACAAGGATGAGTGGGTATAAGAGAGGGATGTAGCTAGGGGTAGATGATCCCAAGTTTTGAATTAAGTATGATTGAGCTATCTTGTACCACAAAGAGGAAAATTAAGATGGCACACCCATGTTGTCATCAAGAGAGAGGTTTGATGTAGTAAAAAGGAAAACAATTCTTCCTAAGCCACACATGTGTTTTATTTGGTGAGTTGCTTGTTTAACCACCAGGGGTGTTGTTCTATGAGGTAGCTCAAGACAAAACTCACAAGAAAATCAAGATAATTCATCTACCAACAGATCAAGGCAATTCATCTTAATTAGTCTATGGAAAAAGTTTTTGTTCCCCCCAATTTTTGCAATAAGGACACTAATCAAGGTTGCAAAAGTTGGGGTGTTACAGTTATTATATATATTTGTGTTTATGATAAATGTTTATATACCATGCTATAATTGTATTAACCGAAACATTGATACATGTGTGTTATGTAAACAACATGGAGTCCCTAGTAAGCCTCTTGTATAACTAGCTTGTTGATTAATAGATGATCATAATTTCGTGATCATGAACATTGGATGTTATTAATAACAAGGTTATGTCATTATGTGAATGATGTAATGGACACACCCAATTAAGCGTAGCATAAGATCACGTCATTAAGTTCATTTGCTATAAGCTTTCGATACATAGTTACCTAGTCCTTTCGACCATGAGATCATATAAATCACTTATGTCGGAAGGGTACTTTGATTACATCAAACGCCACTGTGTAAATGGGTGGTTATAAAGGTGGTATTAGGTATCGGAAAGTATGAGTTGAGGCATATGGATCAACAGTGGGATTTGTCCATCCCAATGACGGATAGATATACTCTGGGCCCTCTCGGTGGAATATCGTCTAATTAGCTTGCAAGCATATGAATGGTTCATAAGAGACCACATACCACGGTACGAGTAAAGAGTACTTGTCATAAAACGAGGTATAGAGATACCGATGATCAAACCTCGGACAAGTAAAATATCGCGTGACAAAGGGAATCGGTATCGTATGTAAATGGTTCATTCGATCACTAAGTCATCGTTGAATATGTGGGAGCCATTATGGATCTCCAGATCCCGCTATTGGTTATTGGTCGGCGAGAAGTCTCAACCATATCTACATAGTTCACGAACCGTAGGGTGACACACTTAAGGTTTGATGTCGTTTAAGTAGATATGGAATATGGAATGGAGTTCGAAGTTTTGTTCGGAGTCTCGGATGGGATCCAGGACATCACGAGGAGGTCCGGAATGGTCCGGAGAATAAGATTCATATATAGGAATTCACATTCCAAGTTTGGAAATGATCCGGTGAATTTATGGAAGGTTCTAGAAGGTTCTAGAAAAGTCCGGAAGAAATCACCATGGAAAGTGGAGTCCCGGAGGGACTCCACCTTGCATGGCCGGCCAACCCTAAGGGGGAGGAGTCCCAGGTGGACTCCACCTATGGTGGCTGGCCAACCCCCCAAGGAAGGGGTGGGAGTCCCACCTTGAGTAGGAATCCCCCCTTGGGTAGGTTTTATCCCTATGAAAGGTTTTGGTTTCGGGTCTTATTCGAAGACTTGGAGTCCAACTCTTGTGGGCTTCCACCTATATAATGAGGAGCAAGGGGAGGGGGCCGGCCACTCCAAGCCATGAGTTGGCCGCACCACCCCCCTCTCCACAAACCCTAGCCTCCCTCCTCCTCACACCTCTCCCGCAAACGCTTAGGCGAAGCCCTGCCGGAGTTCTCCACCACCACCGCCACCACGCCGTCGTGCTGCCGGGATTCCGAGGAGGATCTACTACTTCCGCTGCCCGCTGGAACAGGGAGAAGGACGTCGTCATCAACACCGAACGTGTGACCGAGTACGGAGGTGCTGCCCGATTGTGGCACCGTCAAGATCTTCTACGCGCTTTTGCAAGCGGCAAGTGATCGACTACATCCACCACGAGATCTAATCTCGTTAGGCTTTGGAAATCTTCGAGGGTTAGTCTCATGATCTTCTCGTTGCTACTATCTACTAGATTAGATCTTGGCTTGTGTTTCGTTCTTGCGGTAGGAATTTTTTTGTTTTCTATGCTACGAATCCCATCAGTGGTATCAGAGCCGTGTCTATGCATAGATTGGATGCACGAGTAGAACACAATAGTTTTGTGGGCGTTGATGCTTTGTTGTCTTTAGTTCGTGTACTTTTCATCTTGCGGCATGGTGGGATGAAGCGGCCCCGGCTAATTTTACATGACCGCGTTCATGAGACTTGCTCCACGCTCGACATGCAACTTGTATTGCATAAGTGGCTTTGCGGGTGTCTGTCTCTCCCACCATAGTGAAGATCCAATTTACTCTTTCTATTGACAACACTAGTATCACCGTTGTGGTTCATGTTCGTAGGTAGATTGGATCTTACTCGAAAACCCTAAACCACGTAAAATATGCAAACCATATTAGATGCGTCTAACTTGTTTTTGCAGGGTTTGGTGATGTGATATGGCCATGATGTGATGATGAATATGTATGAGATGATCATTATTGTATTGTGGCAACCGGCATGAGCTTTATGGTTGTCTTTAAATTTCATGTTGTTGTATTATTTCAAAGTAGTTGTAATAGTTGCTACATGGGAGAACAACCATGAAGACGGCGTCATGGACCTTGACGCTACGCCGACGATGATGGAGATCATGCCCGTTGATGATGGAGATCATGTACGTGCTTTGGAGATGAAGATCAAAGGCGCAAAGACTAAAAGACTAAAAGGCCATAGCATATCACATATGAATTGCATGTGATGTTAATCCTTTATGTATCTTATTTTGCTTAGATCGCGACGGTAGCATTATAAGATGATCCCTCACATTAATATCAAGATAATAAAGTGTTCTCCCCTCGTATGCACCGTTGCTACAGTTCGTCGTTTCGAAGCATCTCGTGATGATCGGATGTGATAGACTCTACGTTCACATAAAACGGGTGTAAGCCATGTTGCACACGCGGAAATACTTGGGTTTGCTTGAAGAGCCTAGCATGTACAGACATGGCCTCGGAACAATGGAAACCGAAAGGTTGAACACGAGTCATATGGATGATATGATCAACATGTTGATGTTCACCATTGAAGCTACATCATCTCACGTGATGATCGGTTTTGGTGTAGTGGATGTGGATCGTGTGCCACTTAACAACTATGAGGGATGTTGTATTAAGTGGGAGTTCATTAGTAATTAGATTAAAACATGAACTAATTATCATGAACATAGTCAGAATAGTATTTTGAATTAAATTTGTAGAATTGGCATCCGTTTTCTACCATGCGCTAGTCTTGTTATTGAGATAGAAATACTGTTAAGTCTGACAAGTAACTCTACGGACTGGTATCGTATTGTTAAAGAATCAAGAAATGATTAAGTCCTATTGCAAACTTTTAGTAAACCTCACATTGCTGATTCAAAGAACAATGGTTTCAATTAGTACTTAGAATCATCTTGTCTCCGTGAAACTTGATGTTCAAATCCGTTTGAAAAGTAAGGAGCTGAAAAGTTTGTTTTCAGAAATAAGCGAGATATGAGATATATGCGATATCTAAGACGTTACTGCAAGATGATAGAATATAATCTAGTGAGACTACATAAACTCATAAGTTTTATGGGAATGTACGAAGGTTGAAGATGCCAGGCGTCCCAATCCTCCAACTAGTTGGGCACTAACGATATTCGCATATCCATGAAGTGATCGTCCTTAGTATGCACTGTTGCTAAGACTCGTCGTTTCGAAGCATCACGTGATGATCGTGTGTTATAGATTCTACGTGTGCATACAACGGGTGCAAGCTAGATTTGCACATGCGAATACTGAGGTTAAACTTTACGAGCCTAGCATGTACAGACATGGTCTCGGAAAGTCGTCATGATATAATGGATAAAATTATGAGTGAAATTGTTCATCATATTATAAAGTTACTAATAGTGAAATCTGGAACACTTGTCATATGATGATCAACTTCAAATTAAAAACCTCAAAGTTATTGGTATTTGACCAATGGACCTAGAAGTTATTGAAGGTGAAGTGTTTTCTGAGAATGAGGAAAGCTAAAAGAGAAACTACAAAAGATATTTTGGCAGAAAGAAAGAAAAGACTAGAAAGTCTAGATCAGGTGTATATAAATGATATACATGTTATGGATGTATTCCTTGTTTGGTCACATAATGAAATTCTTGGGTATTTGTACCAGATTGGTTGGTATGAGATGTCATACAATACAATGCAATACAAGAATACGATGGCCTAAGTGACTGATAAGAAATATGGTAATAATGCACATCTAGAACATAATAAAGTGTTATTATGTTTGTCGTTGGCATTCTACCTAGCCCTTAGAATTTATAATAAAGAACTTAATAAATTGTTTTGCTCTGGTCAAATGATAACAATGAGTTGTTCAAATTATGACATTACTCCATGTACGATGGATAAAGTTATTATAAATCTTAATGGTGAAACACACATAGATAACACTGACGCTAAAATGCCATAAGGCAAATGATTTGAATTCCACTTATTTGTGGAACCGCCATTTAGGTCATGTTAGAGAGGAACGCATAAAGAAACTCCATGCAAATAAATTTTTGGAGTCATTTGATTTTTGAATCGTTTGGCACTTGCAAATCTTTTCTAAAAGAGAATGACTGAAATACCGTTCATAGGCCAAGAGTTGAACGGGCAACTAACTTAGTGGAAACATGCATGATGATGAATGTGGTTCACTGGGCATAGTTGTGTGCGGGAGATTCTTCTACTTCATGAAAACTTCCAACAATGAATTGAGTATATATATATATGGATATATTTATTCGATAAGGAAGAAGTTTGAAACATTTGAATGGATTCAAATAAATTTCAGCATGAAGTAGAAATCATCGTAATAGAAAATTCAAATATCTATGATTGGATCATGGTGGAAATATTTGAATTACAAGTTTTAGCGAACATCTAAGAGAGTTATGAAATGGTTCTACAACTCACGTTTCTTGGAGTATCATAGTGATGATAGAGTATCTGAGAGATGTATCCAAACCTTGTTGGGTCAATGATGAGATAAAATAAAATGATGCCATTATATTTTTGTGGATTATGCTTTAGAGACTACCGCTTTTACACTAAATAGAGCATCATCATAATCCGTTGAAATGACACCATACGAGTTATGGCATGGGTATAAACCCTAATAGTCCTTTCTTAAATTTTGGCATGCATCGCTGATAACCCACAAGTATAGGGGATCGCAACAGTCTTCGAGGGAAGTAAAACCCAAATTTATTGATTCGACACAAGGGGAGGTAAAGAATACTTATAAGCCTTAACAACCGAGTTGTCAATTCAGCTGCACTGGAAAAGCACTAGTAACAGGGGTGATGTGAAAGCAGCGGTAATATGAGAGCAGTAGTAACAAGTAACACGATAGCCAGTAGCAGTAATATGAGAGCAATGGCACCAGAAAATAGTTGATACTACTTCCAATGACATGTAGAACGAGTTTATGATGATGAAAGATGGACCGGGGTTCCCAGCTATCTACACTAGTGGTAACTCTCCAATAACAAGTGTTGGGTGAACAAATTACAGTTGGGCAATTGATAGGATTGAAATAG
>NC_061510.1:205977991-206031611 GCF_022539505.1 Lolium rigidum
AAGACAGAACATCAAGTCTATTAATCATGTAGGCATGTTTCCCATATATAGTCATACGTGCTCGCAATGAGAAACTTGTACAACATCTTTTGTCCTACCAGCCGGTGGCAGCCGGGCCTCTAGGGAATCTACTCGGAAATTAAGGTACTCCTTTTAATAGAGCACCGGAGCAAAGCATTAACACTCCGTGAAAACATGTGATCCTCATATCTAAGCCTTTCCCTCCAGCTTGTCCCAATTTCTGTCACTTTGGGGCCTTTGGTTCCGGACATAGACATGTGCATACAACTTGTAGATACAATCTAAGCAATAAGTATAGAGCTTAAATCTAAGATCATGCCACTCGGGCCCTAGTGACAAGCATTAAACACAACAAGATTGCAGCAACAATAACTTCACAAACTTTGTAGATAGACAATCATAACGTAACAATCCATCGGATCCCAACAAACACAACACCGATTACATCAGATGAATCTCAATCATGTAAGGCAGCTCATGAGATCATTGTATTGAAGTACATGGGGGAGAGTATACCAACTAGCTACAGCTAGAACCCGTAGTCCATGGGGGAACTACTCACGGAGCATGATGGAGGCGGTGGCGTCGATGGGGATGGATTCCGGGGGCACTTCCCCGTCCCGGCGGCGTGCCGGAACAGAGATTCTGTCCCCCGAATTGGAGTTTCACGATGGTGGCGGCGCCCCTGGAGTCTTTCTGGAGTTTCGTCCATCGGTCCCGCGTTTTTAGGTCGAAAGGGCTTATATAGGCGAAGAGGCGGCGCAGGAGGGGCACCAGGGCGCCCTCCCCATAGGCCGGCGCGGCCAGGGGCTGGCCCGCGCGGCCCTGTGGTGTGGGGGCCCCAGGCCTCCCCTCTGACTCCCCTTCGGTGTTCTGGAGCCTCCCGGGAAAAATAATATCTTTGGCGTTGATTTCGTCCAATTCCGAGAATATTGCCCGAACAGCCTTTCTGGAACCAAAAACAACAGAAAACAGGAACTGGCACTGTGGCATCTTGTTAATAGGTTAGTTCCGGAAAACGCATAAAAACATTATAAAGTGCGAGCAAAACATGTAAGTATTGTCATAAAACAAGCATGGAACATCAGAAATTATGGATACGTTGGAGACGTATCAGCATCCCCAAGCTTAGTTCCTACTCGTCCTCGAGTAGGTAAACGATAAAAAGAATAATTTCTGTAGTGACATTCTACTTACATAACCTTGATCATACTATTACAAAGCATATGAAATGAATGAAGTGACTCAAGGCAATGATTTATAGTTGCTAACAAATAGATAACATATAGCAAAACTTTTCATGAAGAGTACTTTCAAGACAAGTATCAAAAGTCTTGCATAAGAGTTAACTCATAAAGCAATAAATTCAAAGTAAAAACATCGAAGCAGCACAAAGGAAGATATAAGTTTCAGCGGTTGCTTTCAACTTTCAACATGCATATCTCATGGATAATTGTCAACACAAAGTAATATGATGAATGCAAATAAGCAAGTATGTAAGAATCAATGCACAGTTAACACAAGTGTTTGCTTCTAAGATGGAAGGAAGTAGGTAAACTGACTCAACATAAAGTAAAAGAATGACCCTTCGCAGAGGGAAGCATTGATTGCTATATTTGTGCTAGAGCTTTGGTTTTGAAAACATAAAGAGAGCATAAAAGTAAAGTTTTGAGAGGTGTTTGTTGTTGTCAACGAATGGTAGTGGGTACTCTAACCCCCTTGCCAGACAAACCTTCAAAGAGCGGCTCCCATTTTGTTTTTATTTTTGTGTGGCACTCCTTCCAACCTTTCCTTCACAAACCATGGCTAACCGAATCCTCGGGTGACTGCCAACAATCTCATACCATGAAGGAGTGCCTTTTTATTTTAGTTTTATTATGATGACACTCCTCCCCACCTTTGCTTTCTCAAGCCATGGCTAACCGAATCCTTCGGGTGCCGTCCAACAATCACATACCATGGAGGAGTGTCTATTTTTGTTAATTAATTTGGGATCTGGAATCCCATTGCCAGCTCTTTTTGCAAAATTATTGGATAAGCGGATGAAGCCACTAGTCCATTGGTGAAAGTTGCCCAACAAGATTGAAAGATAAACACCACATACTTCCTCATGAGCTATAAAACATTGACACAAATCAGGGTGATAAATTTTGAATTGTTTAAAGGTAGCACTCAAGCAATTTACTTTGGAATGGCGGAGAAATACCATGTAGTAGGTAGGTATGGTGGACACAAATGGCATAGTGGTTGGCTCAAGGATTTTGGATGCATGAGAAGTATTCCCTCTCGATACAAGGCTTAGGCTAGCAAGGTTATTTGAAGCAAACACAAGTATGAACCGGTACAGCAAAACTTACATAAGAACATATTGCAAGCATTATAATACTCTACACTCGTCTTCCTTGTTGCTCAAACACTTTTACCAGTAAAATATCTAGACCTTAAGAGAGACCAATCATGTAAACCAATTTTAACAAGCTCTACAAGTAGTTCTCCACTAATAGGTTTAAACTACATGAAAAAAAACTTAATCATGATCTACTTGAGAGCTCAAAACAATTGCCAAGTGTCAAATTATCCAAGACATTATGAGGCATTTTCTGTTTCCAACCAAATACCAATAAGTGCAACAGTTTTCAAGTCCGCCATGAACATTAAAATAAAGTTAAGAACACCAGTGTTCATATGAAAAAGCGGAGCGTGTCTCTCTCCCACACAAGGATTGCTAGGATCCAAACTTATTCAAACATAAACAAAAATAAAAACAAACATACGCTCCAAGTAAAGCACATATGATGTGACCGAATAAAAATATAGTTTCAATAGAAGAAACCTGATAAGTTGATGAAGAAGGGGATGCCTTGGGCATCCCCAAGCTTAGACGCTTGAGTCTTCTTGAAATATGCAGGGATGAACCACGGGGGCATCCCCAAGCTTAGACTTTTCACTCTTCTTGATCATATATCATCCTCCTCTCTTGACCCTTGAAAACTTCCTTCACACCAAACTTCTCATAAACTTCATTAGAGGGGTTAGTACTCAAAAAACTTTAATCCACTTTGGTCCTGTAGTGACACATTGCAAGAACTCAATAAAACATTAGCTACAGCTCTCCACGTCTAGAAAGCCTCACTTAAAGTCCACAAGAGACTATGCAAAAAACAGAGACAGAATCTGTCAAAACAGAACAGCCAGTAAATACGAATTTTTAAATGGTACTTACGTTGCTCAAATCAGAAAACTCAAAACTAATGAAAGTTGCATACATATCTGGGGAACATGCACGTAAATTTGCAGATTTTTCTGAGTTCCTACAGAGAAATTTGCCCAGATTCGTGACAGATAGAAATCTGTTTCTGCGCAGAAATCCAAATCTAGTATCAACCTTCTATTAGAAACTTCACTTGGCACAACAATACAATAAAATAAAGATAAGGAGAGGTTGCTACATCAGTAACAACTTCCAAGACACAACAAAACAGTAGCAAAATAAAGACATGGGTTATCTCCCAAGAAGTGCTTTCTTTATAGCCATTAAGATGGGCTCAGCAATTTTAATGATGCTCACATAAGAGTGAGAGTTGAAGCAAAAGAGAGGATCAAAAACCAAGTTCAAAATACATTTAAGTCTAACTCTCTTCCTATGCATAGGAATCTTGTACACAAATAAATTCATGAAGAACAAAGTGACAAGCATAAGAAGATAAAACAAGAGTAACTTCAAAATTTTCAGCATATAGAGAGGTGTTTTAGTACCATGCAAATTTCTACAACCACATTTTCCTCTCTCATAATAATTTTCAGTAGCTTCACGGATAAACTCAACAATATAACTATCACATGCAGCATACTTTTCATGATCCATAAACATATAATTTTTATCAAGCTCAAAAATAGCGGGATTAAAACTTTCAAATCCACTTTTATCAATAATATAACAAGATGATTGATCAATCTCAAAAGATATGGGACTCATAGATAAAGTCAAGACTTCTCCAATCTCATTTTCATTAGTAGTACAATTAATATTATCAAGTAACATAGGACCATCATCTAAAGATTTATCATAAACATTTGCCAAACAAAATTCTTTAGTACCATGCATTTCGACATCAGGCACAAACAAAGCATTATCATAAGATTTATCAAAATAGCATGGATTATCATGAATAACAGTAGCATAATTATTCTCACAAGTTTTACTCATAGGGAATATTTCAAGAGAATCCACAGGAACATAACATTCATCCCCTTTCGGTAAGCATGGAGGACAATCAAATAGTGTAAGAGATAAAGAGTTACTCTCATTAGAAGGTTGGCATGGGTAGCTAATCCATTCTTCCTCCTTTTGTTCATCCCTCTCCTCTTCTTTTTCATCCAATGAGCTTTCAGGTTCATCAATTTCCTCCTCTTTTTCATCCAATGAGCTTTCAGGTTCATCAATTTCTTCTTCCACAGGTTCCTGCAAATTGTGAGTGCATTCTTGTGCATTAATGAGTCTCTCATTATAATCAATGATATAAGGATTATCACTGTAGCTTTCTATGCAAAAATTAAGAATAGAAGAGACATAATCTTTAAGGTCCTTACAAACAACACAAGTTTCATAATTTTTAGCAATGAAGGATTCTATCTCGCAGGCTCCCATAAACATGACAAATTGTTCTACCTCTTCGAACCCAAAATGAATATAGTTATTCCAATTATAGTTCTTAATTAAAACTTCCTCACTAAAGCCACATTGAAATTTAAAATGTTTAGTATCCTCTTTAGAGCAACAGTTTATATCATGGCGTTTAAGCAAGATTTTAGCAATTGTATTCAATTTTTCTATCACAGCACTCATAACTTTACCCTTTCTTGATTCTCTATAATTATTATATAATACTATAAGCTCCAGATAGGTTGTGGGTTCTTCCATAACAGCAGTTTTTAATTTTTAGTTTTTTCAAATTTTTATGGATTTTCGGGTATATAGGGAAAATAAAACTAGACAAAAACAAACTAGACAAAAGTAAACTAAGCGAAATAGTACTAGGCAGAAATAAACTAAGCTGAAATAAACTAGGCAGAAGTAAACTAAGTAAAACAAAATAAAATAAAACAGAGAGAGAGGTAGAGTGTACTCCCCAGGTGAACTTATGAGTAGAGCTATGCCTCCCCGGCAACGGCGCCAGAAAATAGTCTTGATAACCCACAAGTATAGGGGATCGCAACAGTCTTCGAGGGAAGTAAAACCCAAATTTATTGATTCGACACAAGGGGAGGTAAAGAATACTTATAAGTCTTAACAACTGAGTTGTCAATTCAGCTGCACCTGGAAAAGCACTAGTAACAGGGGTGATGTGAAAGCAGCGGTAATATGAGAGCAAGTAGTAATAAGTAACACGCAGAGCAGTAGCAGTAATATGAGAGCAATGGCACCAGTAAAATAGTTGATACTACTTCCAATGACATGTAGAACGAGTTTATGATGATGAAAGATGGACCGGGGTTCCCAGCCTATCTACACTAGTGGTAACTCTCCAATAACAAGTGTTGGGTGAACAAATTACAGCTTGGGCAATTGATAGGATTGAAATAGCATTAAGACAGAACATCAAGTCTATTAATCATGTAGGCATGTTTCCCATATATAGTCATACGTGCTCGCAATGAGAAACTTGTACAACATCTTTTGTCCTACCAGCCGGTGGCAGCCGGGCCTCTAGGGAATCTATCGGAAATTAAGGTACTCCTTTTAATAGAGCACCGGAGCAAAGCATTAACACTCCGTGAAAACATGTGATCCTCATATCTAAGCCTTTCCCTCCAGCTTGTCCCAATTTCGTCACTTTGGGGCCTTTGGTTCCGGACATAGACATGTGCATACAACTTGTAGATACAATCTAAGCAATAAGTATAGAGCTTAAATCTAAGATCATGCCACTCGGGCCCTAGTGACAAGCATTAAACACAACAAGATTGCAGCAACAATAACTTCACAAACTTTGTAGATAGACAATCATAACGTAACAATCCATTGGATCCCAACAAACACAACACCGATTACATCGATGAATCTCAATCATGTAAGGCAGCTCATGAGATCATTGTATTGAAGTACATGGGGGAGAGTATACCAACTAGCTACAGCTAGAACCCGTAGTCCATGGGGGAACTACTCATGGAGCATGATGGAGGCGGTGGCGTCGATGGAGATGGCTTCAGGGGGCACTTCCCCATCCCGGCGGCGTGCCGGAACAGAGATTCTGTCCCCCGAATTGGAGTTTCGCGATGGTGGCGGCGCCCCTGGAGTCTTTCTGGAGTTTCGTCCATCGGTCCCGCGTTTTTAGGTCGAAAGGGCTTATATAGGCGAAGAGGCGGCGCAGGAGGGGCACCAGGGCGCCCTCCCCATAGGCCGGCGCGGCCAGGGGCTGGCCCGCGCGGCCCTGTGGTGTGGGGGCCCCAGGCCTCCCCTCCGACTCCCCTTCGGTGTTCCGGAGCCTCCCGGGAAAAATAAGATCTTTGGCGTTGATTTCGTCCAATTCCGAGAATATTGCCCGAACAGCCTTTCTCGGAACCAAAAACAACAGAAAACAGGAACTGGCACTGTGGCATCTTGTTAATAGGTTAGTTCCGGAAAACGCATAAAAACATTATAAAGTGCGAGCAAAACATGTAAGTATTGTCATAAAACAAGCATGGAACATCTGAAATTATGGATACGTTGGAGACGTATCAATGGCATACGTAAATAAGTTTACAACCAAAATTGGATGAATGTCTTTGTTGGTTATCCCAGAGAATTGATTGTGAATTCTTTCCACTATGGAGACAAAGATAAAAGTGTTTGCCGATGTTTCTTACTTATTTCCAAGAAATTGTTTCTAGCGAAGTATTTGAGTGGGAGGACAATGGAATTTAATAAGGTTTATGAACCTGAGCATGATGATCAGAGTAGCGCATCATCGGAAATGGTTCCGGAAGCGGCCACGACAATCATGGCTCCCATGACTACAAAGTGTTTTAGCCATGGATATCGAAGTACATATTGAACCTTGTAGGTATGGTTTACTTTGTGATCAAATAAATGATTTATGAACAATGGATTGATTTTGAACAATGATAAACCAACTACAAACAAAGAAGTTATGATGGGCCCTGACTCCGTTAAAATGGCTATGCACCATGAAATCCAAGATAGGCGAATACTTTTTGAAACTAAATGGATCTATAAAATGATGGACTTGGATGGAATATCCTTGAAGAAGCTTGACTTGTCGAAAAGTTGTTTACGACAAAGTTCAAAGAGTTGACTACGATAAGATTAGATCTTCTGTAGCAATGCTTATAGTCTATCTTGATTATTCTAGTAATCGCTACATATTTCTTTTATGAGATATGCTAGTAGGATGGCAAAATACATTACTTAACAGAAGTGTGTATTAAAGGTGTATACAAGATACAACCAAGAGTTTTGCTAGTCCGTGGAATACTAGATAGGTATACGAACTTCAATTGGATGAAGTGAGTATCACGGAGTTGGAATCTTCACCGGATGAAATAGTAAAAAAGTTTTTGATTTCATCAGAAACGGTGAAGATGCTTGCATTTGCAAGAAATTAAGTGGGAGCGCTGAGACATATTTATAATACTTTATGTAGATGACATGTAGTTGGTTATAAATGATGTAATTATATACTTGATTAAAAGGTTTTATTGAGAATTAACTTCAATGAAAAGATATGGACTGAAACATATTTAGTGTCAAGATCTATAAAGATAGATTGAAACACATAATAAATTTAAGTCAAAGTACATAGAATGGATATTGAAGTAGTTCAATATAGAAATATTAAGAAGATGTTCTTGTCATGTGAAGGTTTAACAGACTTGAGTGTATCTGACACTCAATGAGTAAAAACACATGAGTGATTATAGATCACGAATAATATGTACACAATCAGATGTCCTGTGCTCTAAAGTGTTATGGGCATGTACCAGAATGATTTATGTGATGATCTTTGGACGACAGTAAGAATATCCTTGAGTGCTTTAGAAGAACCAAGGATATATATATATATAGTTTTGTATGGGGTAATGACAAACAAATCGCTGTAAACTGTTGCACCGATATTAGTTTGGTCACATATAAAAATGAATTTCAAATCTCAATTAGGCTAAGTGTTGTTTAAAAGGTAGCACAATGCTAGATTTAGAAGAATTCTAAATATTGTGACGGATTCTACAAACGAAGGTAGATTATGTCATTATTTTGAAAATGATTGAGGATGTTTAAGTCGAGGAGTTCTTTGAGAACTTGGTGTAGGTCCGATAGTGTCAGAACTTTGAAGCTATATTGTGTGCGACAATATTAGTGACATACTTCAGACCACAGAATTAAGGTTCCACCAGAGGACCGAACATATACGATAAATGCCGACTCATTAGGAAAATGAGTGATGCGTTGAGACGCAAATGAATTGCAAAATACATACGTTTCTGAGCGTGTCAGAACCGTTGACTAAAACCTCTCCCGTAAGCAAAACATGATAAAGCACCAGAAGGCCAAGGTGTTATATCTTTACAAATGTAAACTAGATTATTGACTCTAGTGCAAGTGGGAGACTGTTGGAGATATGCCCAAGAGGCAATAATAAAGTGGTTATTATATATCTTTGTGTTTATGATAAATGTTTATATACCATGCTATAATTGTATTAACCGAAACATTGATACATGTGTGTTATGTAAACAACAAGGAGTCCCTAGTAAGCCTCTTGTATAACTAGCTTGTTGATTAATAGATGATCATAGTTTCGTGATCATGAACATTGGATGTTATTAATAACAAGGTTATGTCATTATGTGAATGATGTAATGGACACACCCAATTAAGCGTACCATAAGATCACGTCATTAAGTTCATTTGCTATAAGCTTTCGATACATAGTTACCTAGTCCTTTCTACCATGAGATCATATAAATCACTTATGCCGGAAGGGTACTTTGATTACATCAAACGCCACTGCGTAAATGGGTGGTTATAAAGGTGGGATTAGGTATTCGGAAAGTATGAGTTGAGGCATATGGATCAACGGTGGGATTTGTCCATCAAGATGACGAATAGATATATTCTGGGCCCTCTCGGTGGAATGTCGTCTAATTAGCTTGAAAGCATATGAATGGTTCATAAGAGACCACATACCACGGTACGAGTAAAGAGTACTTGTCATAAAACGAGGTATAGAGATACCGATGATCAAACCTCGGACAAGTAAAATATCGCGTGACAAAGGGAATCGGTATCGTATGTAAATGGTTCATTCGATCACTAAGTCATCGTTGAATATGTGGGAGCCATTATGGATCTCCGTATCCCGCTATTGGTTATTGGTTGGAGAGAAGTCTCAACCATGTCCGCATAGTTCACGAACCGTAGGGTGACACACTTAAGGTTTGATGTCGTTTAAGTAGATATGGAATATGGAATGGAGTTCGAAGTTTTGTTCGGAGTCTCGATGGGATCCGAGACATCACGAGGAGGTCCGGAATGGTCCGGAGAATAAGATTCATATATAGGAAGTCATATTCCAAGTTTGGAAATGATCCGGTGCATTTATCGAAGGTTCTAGAAGGTTCTAGAAAAGTCCGGAAGAAATCACCATGGAAAGTGGAGTCCCAGAGGGACTCCACCTTGCATGGCCGGCCAACCCTAAGGGGGAGGAGTCCCAGGTGGAATCCACCTATGGTGGCCGGCCAACCCCCCAAGGAAGGGGTGGGAGTCCCACCTTGAGTAGGATTCCCCCCTTGGGTAGGTTTTGTCCCTATGGAAGGTTTTGGTTTCGGGTCTTATTCGAAGACTTGGAGTCCAACTCTTGGGGGCTTCCACCTATATAATGAGGAGCAAGGGGAGGGGGCCGGCCACTCCAAGCCATGAGTTGGCCGCACCACCCCCCTCTCCCCAAACCCTAGTCGCCCTCCTCCTCACACCTCTCCCGCAAATGCTTAGGTGAAGCCCTGCCGGAGTTCTCCACCACCACCGCCACCACACCGTCGTGCTGCCGGGATTCCGAGGAGGATCTACTACTTCCGCTGCCCGCTGGAACGGGGAGAAGGACATCATCATCAACACCGAACGTGTGACCGAGTACGGAGGTGCTGCCCGATTGTGGCACCGTCAAGATCTTCTACGCGGTTTTGCAAGCGGCAAGTGATCGACTACATCCACCACGAGATCTAATCTCGTTAGGCTTTGGAAATCTTCGAGGGTTAGTCTCATGATCTTCTCGTTGCTACTATCTACTAGATTAGATCTTGGCTTGAGTTTCGTTCTTGCGGTAGGAGTTTTTTTGTTTTCTATGCTACGAATCCCATCACTCCCTAGGTGAACTTATAAGTAGAGCTATGCTCCCCGGCAACGGTGCCAGAAAATACTCTTGATGACCCACAAGTATAGGGGATCGCAACAGTCTTCGAGGGAAGTAAAACCCAAATTTGTTGATTTGACACAAGGGGAGCCAAAGAATACTTATAAGCCTTGACAGCTGAGTTGTCAATTCAGCTGCACCTGGAAAAGCACTAGCAACAGGGTGATGTGAAAGAAGTGGTAATATGATGCGGTGCCAGAAAATAGTTGGTACAACTTCGATGGCGTGTTGACAGGGAAATGTGATGCGGCAGTAATATGAGAGCAATAGTAACACAGCAGTAGCAGTAACACATACGAGATGGCACTGGAAAATATCCCAGCGCGCAGTTGATTGAAAAGCAATGATGATGAAATAAAGGACCGGGGTTCCCGACGATCTACACTAGTGGTAACTCTCCAGATAACAAGTGTTGGGTGAACAAATTACAGCTGGGCAATTGACAGAATTGAATTTAGCATTAAGACAAAATATCCAGTCTATTAATATCGTAGGCATGTTTTCCATATATAGTCATACGTGCTCGCAATGAGAAACTTGCATAACATCTTTTGTCCTACCAGCCCATTTGAAGTGGGGCCTCAAGGAAACTACTGGTAATTAAGGTACTCCTTTTAATAGAGCGTCGGAGCAAAGCATTAACACTTGGTGAAAACATGTGATCCTCATATCAAAGCCATCCCCTTCGGTTATCCCAATTCTAGGTCACTTTGGGGCCTCGGGTTCTGGACAAAGACATGTGCATACAATTTGTAGATACAATCTAAGCAACAATTATAGAGCCTAGATCTAAGATCATGCCACTCGTGCACTAGTGACAAGAATTAAACATAACAATATTGCAGCAACAAATACTTCACAAACTTATAAGATATACTCGAACATAATGATCAATCCATCGGATCCCAACAAACACAACACCGATTACATCATATGGATCTCAATCATGTAAGGCAGCTCATGAGATCATTGTATTGAAGCACATGGGAGAGAGTACCATCTAGCTACAGCCAAGAACCCATAGTCCCTGCGGGAATTACTCACAAACCATCATGGAGTCGAAGTGGAGCCGGTGGAGTCGATGGTGATGGCTTCGGGGGCACTTACCCGTCCCGGCAGGGTGTCGAAACGGAGACTTATGTCCCCTGAAACTTGGTTTCGGCGATGACGACGGCTACGGAACTATTCGTGGATGGAGGGTGATATGTTGCGGAGTTTTTAGGTCAGAGGGGTCTTATAGGCGAAGAGGCGACGCGAGGGGGTGCAGAGGGTGCCCATACCACCCCTAGGCGCGGCCAGGCCTGTGCCTGCGCGTGGGTCTGGTATGGCTGCCCCGTGGCACATCTCCGTCTCCTCTTCTGGCTCCCGAAGTCTTCTGGTATATTAGAATTTCTGTGATTTTTCCAGAAGTTTCCGAGCACTTTCAATTTTGGACATTTTCTGCAATAAACAGACATAATAAACAGAAACTGACACTATGGCACTTGTTAATAGGTTAGTCCAATAAATGTCATAAAATTATGCAAAGTGCACATATAACATAGAGAAATTGGTGCAAAAAAAGCATGGAGCATCAAAAATTATAGATACGTTTGCAACGTATCAAGGAGTTCCATCAGTTGAGGACAAATTTGTTGAAAATGATGAAGTTTTTCCCCGTGCCACTACTGCTCGTGGTGTTTCTATGGCCAATAAGAAGAAGGGAAAGAAGACTCCTGGGTCACTTGCCAAGATGCGCATCCATGAGTACTCATAACTTCGCTCCATCAACCCCTATAAGGCGCCACGGGCTCCTAGAGTCCGCAATCCTCACTTCTACACCAAAACTCAAGAGAGAATATTCAAAAAAGTCTATCCTCGTCCCAAGACCAAAGTGTTTGATCAACGGTATATCAACATTGGCCGAATGAGACATACTTTCATGAAGCACTGGGGATTTGTCGGGAGTTTGGTTTGCTTCCCATTATGGCTCTCCAATGCGACTATGATGGATATCTTGTGACTCAGTTCTTTGGAACGGTCTATTTTCATTAGGATAAAGCTAGGTCCATCACTTGGATGACTCGCGATGAGGTACTTACTGCCACTTGGAGTGACTTTGGACGCATTATGGGTTATGCCATTCCGGAAAACTGTGAGGATGAAACTAGTGGTTGGAGGTTCCATGAAGAAAATAATGCAAGCTCCAAGGACGTGCTCGAGCCTCTCTATATGTGTGGTAAATACAAGCTTGGGTTCACTTCCGATCTTCAGCCGGTCTATGATATCATGCTTCGCATCTACCGTGAGACCGTTGCCGTCAAAGTAGGTAACCTTGATGATATTCACTCCTTTGACATTGACTTGTTGCATCAGACACACCTCCGGAGAGGCAAAGGTGTGAAGATGGATGTGATGGATTGCTTGTGCAACCAGATTTATCTGCGTATGCTGGAGAAGAGGTCACCTTCATTTGCTCCCTATATCATGAAGCTCATTTGTGAGATGTGGCGTCTGAAATTTAATGGTGCATGCCATGAAGCTACTTCACTCCTCACCAAGCATCATCGGAATAAGCTCCTTGTAAAGGATCATGGGCTCACAGTACTAGTTGCTCCAGCCCTGCTACTGCCACTACCACATCCACAACTCTAGCAGCGCCTACAACAGCTTTTGCAGGTCCTTCCGCTACTCATATCGATGGATTTCTTGTGCATATCGGACTTGGGCCAACTCCCAACTCCATGTATGATCCTATGCTCGAGCCATCTTGGTACAAGAAGCTCAAGATCAAGGTGAAGAAGACCTTTTGTCTCCAACTGGATACCCAGGAGCGTATGTATGACACTTATGGGGCCGAGAAGAAAGCTCGATGACGCCAGAAGAGCATCATGAGGAAGCTAGAGTTGGAAGTGTCTCCTCCAGGATCTAAAGAGAATATCATTCCTAAGCCCCAGTGGACCTCCTCTCATAGTCAGTGGTCTGATGATGGAGCCGGACCCTCTTACAGTGCTGATACTTCTCATGATGATATGGATGACTTCCTTTGAGACTCACGGGACGCTAGCATCGCTCTTCAACCTTTTTGGCGTCTTGATGCCAAAGGGGGGGAAGAGTTCTATTAGGTTGCTTACGAGATTTGCATGGGAAGTCACAAGTGACGAGGGATCACCTCGCCAATGCCTACGTATTGTAGACTTGGGTTTCGGGAGATAGCGACGATGGAGATTCCGGGAGTGAGATTGGGCACACGATATACCCAGCTTCGGGTCCCCTCGGTGGAGGATCCCTGCGTGCTGCTAGCAATCCACTATATAATCATATGTATGTTTACAGGGTACCGCCGTAGAGGGGCTATGTTGTCTATCTGTTGTCCCCCCCTATCGGGTGCCCTGGCTGGCTTTATATATGCAACCAGCCTAGGGTTTTACAAGAGTCCTAGTCGACTACTTCTTCGGGTTGCCTTGTTGGGCCTTCTCCATATTGGGCCGAGCCGAGCCAGGTATACTAATAATGGGTACCCGAAGGGTATACCCATGTCAGTAGCCCCCGAGTGTCTAGGGAAGTCGAAGACTTGCGTAGAGACTCCAAGCATAATCATCTCCGAAGTCGAAGAAATACAAGGCGAGGTCAATGTAGAGATCATGTGTAGTGTAGATGATGTCTCGAAATTATTTTTCTATCGGGTGCGCGGCCAGCGCTCCCGATGGGAGTAGCCCCCGAGTCTATGGGCAAGTGCTTGCACTTGGGCATAGACTCAAGTTGTACTACTCGATGAAGATCTTGACTATATTTCTAGGCGCAGCCCCTCTTTTTATCGACTCCTGTTGGAGGACTTAATAAAATCCATGTGCTCCCGATGGGAGTAGGCTCTACTCGAGTCGCAGAGTCGAGTTGAGTCTACAAACCTTTATATATTTACATAATCGAATGAAATTTCCATGCTTTTTCTCTTTTTCAAATTCTTCGAGACCAAAGAAACACTATATTTTCTTCGTCAAATATATTGTGCAGGGATAACGGTAATTGGGGCTGGTTCATCTGACGGATCAGGTACCAGTTAACTGCTCTTGTGGCAATCCTCAAAAACCTACTTCAAGATCACGTCCCCGGACATGATCTCGGGATACTGGCGTAATTCGACATGTGCCGCTTCAGGACTTACCGTATGCCGAATTCCAGTCATGTTTTATCGGGTACCTAACGCGTCCGTTAGGATTTTTCTTCGCATCTGTTGATACGGAAAAAAGTAGCAAAACGCCGTCAGAGGCGGTGCCACGCCGCGCAGGACAGATCCTGGGGACTTACCTTCGCAAAGTATTGCGGCATTCAGAGATTAATTCGCGACTGAGGGGCTCTGAGAATATATTGTCTAGTCCTTGTTCGGCTGATATAATGACCCATTTTTCGGGCTCCTCTATATTTTCCGCGGCGTGATGGGATAGACGAATATATTGGAATCTTCTATATTGTCGCCAGGCACATCGTCGATGCTCTTGATCGGAACAAATGACGAGTCAATGGACTCGAAGATTTGGCCACTTTTTTTTTACCCAGCTTCCTCCTTGATGTTCCTCCTTGAAGAAAATTTCTTCGGGTCCTCCTTGAGGTCAATTCTTCGGGTCCTCCTTGAGGACAATTCTTCGGGTCCTCCTTGAGGAAAATTCTTCGGGTCCTGTCCTCTCTTGAAGACAATTTCGTCGGGTTCTCCTTGAATAAGATTTTGTCGGGTTCTCTCTTGAAGACAATTCCGTCGGGTGCGCGGCCAGCGCTCTCGATGGGAGTAGCCCCCGAGGCTATGGTCGGGTGCGCGCATCCGGACATAGGCTCAAGAACTTGCATACTTTGAAATTTTCTTTCTCCTGCACAAATAAACAAACTTTTTCTATTTTTTCCTTGACTCTCTTTTTCGCATGCAGTGTCAGATGCTCGGATTCGACGATATGTAAAGTGAATTTATGCCGCACAGCCCCCGAGTGTCGTGTGCGGAAAAAGTAAATGATAATCAACTTTATGTAAATTAAAAATAAACACTTAGCTTATTAAATACGACGGAGTCGACACGCAATAAAGTCTTCGAGTGCAGAGAAGAAATCGAGCCGAAATAAAAACCACCAAATAGTGAAAATAGATGCCGCCAAATTGTTGATGAAGAAATAGCCGAGCCCCCAAGCGCTGCTGGGGTGACGTCATTTTTTTTGCTTAGACGCCGTGTCACAGTTGTTACTCGGGGTAACGTCATTGTCGAGCCCCCGAGTGTTAGCCGTGATGTCAGAAGAAGTTGACGGAGTCGTGGCGTCATATAAGGTGAATCCATTTAGGATGAAGCCATTGACAATAATATAATATGAATCCACTGAAAATTTACGCCATTGGAGATGAAATCGTTTGAAGATGAAACCATTGAAGATTACGCCATTAAATATGAAGTACTGGAGATGAATCCAAGATGAAGTATTTGAAATGAATCCATATGGAAGATTACGCCATTAAATATCAAACATATATTGAAGATGAATCCGCCAATATCATAGAGGATGAATCCGTTGACCCGAAGATAATAAATCCAGTAATAATCATAGATGATAGATCCACTGACCCGGAAATGCATCGGGTAGTATTATATTAGAGAAAACCAATGATAACCTTATAAGAGGAATCCGAAGAAGACAAATCCAATAAGCCGAAGAAGATAAATCCATTGAGCCGTAGAAGATAAATCCACTAAGCCGAAGAAAATAATTCACTGAACCGAGGAAGATGTATCCAAAGCCGAAGAAGATAAATCCACTAAGCCGAAGAAAATAAATTCACTGAACCGGGGAAGATATATCCACTGAACCGAAGAAGATAAATTCACCGAGTAATCTAGTGCATTTGCAGTAACGATGTAATGGCGCAGCCCGAGTATCGGGTGTGGCAAAATTAGTTAATAATTAACTCTTTGAAGAGGAACCCTTAGCTTTTTTTATTGGCTGCGACGGAGCTGACGTGGATACAAGTCGTGTAGCGAACACAATCGATGTACTCGCGCGGTGCCTGGCCGGAAGTAGTCAATGTGACGGAGTAGTTGATGAAGAGGACGCAGTTGACGTGGTGGATCCTCGACGGGTGAGCCCCCGAGCGTGGTGATTGCGCGGCGGAAATAATTTTAGTCACATCGGCTGACGGTCGTCGACGAACAGAATTTTCGCGATTTTGCAAATGAGACTGCAAGCACAGAGTATAGCACATGCGAGACGTATTTCTTCAAACAATTAACGATCAGAAAATAAAAAATTGAAATTGATATCACCGGGAATCTCTGTTGCGTGAAAGTAGGCATTGTCAAATAGATTGCTTCATGTGCACCTGATAAAAAACTGCACTAGGACTCCTTTGGATTGGGTTGCGCTGCATCAATGCAGCCTGGCCGTCGTGCCTAATTTGATCTTCTATTTTTTCGATTGCTCCTCCAACCGATGGTGGTCGTGTTCTCTTTGAATAATCTCGATAGTAACGTATGATGATTAAACTCCATGTACTGCGGTGGTCATTGCGCTGTTGGCGGCCGCGACGGAACGTGCGTAAGTAGCTGTCCGACATTGCTCCCAGCCGCGTAGCTCATCGGATTGAATCCGAATTTTCCAATCTCCCGATCTTCTTGTTGATAGTGCTCATGAACTCGGAATTCTTAAGATTGTTGATGACGATGGATCCCGTCTGAATAACGAAATCCAGTCCCTGAGCCCGGCGAGTAGGCAGCGGGCAAGTGCACTATGGCGAGTCTGTGTCGGGCGAGTCCTGCCAGCGGGTCGTAGAAGACACGTAGAATCCCGTTGAGTGCCGCCGTATAAACCGTCGACCGAGACATGGTTTTTGTGAAGTTATTATGCACAGATCAAACACGGCCAGAGATTAGCATCCATGTCTGATTAAAAAATCTAAGAAAAAGAAGACATACGTATCCTTGTACGGTTAAAGGAGGTAGTCTCCATCCTGGATCAGATGTAACTAGCTCGTGCGATTCAGTTAGCCTATGCATCAAATAATCTGATGAACAATAAATAGAGATTAGAACGATGAGACCTGGTTATTCGGTTGTAGCTAGCGAGCGGACTATCTTCACTTTGAAGTTGATCCACCGTTGCTAGCTGCTGGTTATTTCTTGGAGATGCATCTGCACAGGTGGCACGAAGCGCGGGAGGAGTCAGCGCGTACGCTGATCTGGGCGCGGCCGCACGGCCTTTGCCGAGTTTCTTGGGTCAGCCGCCGCCACGAAGTTGGTGATGGAGTTGACCACGCGTATGCAGACGAACAAATTTTCCAGATGCGATCTAGGCAATTGTTGATGACGACGGATCCCGTTCGGATGACAAAATCCAATCGTTGCGATTTCCCACAGACGGCGCCAATTGACGAGGGATCACCTCGCCAATGCCTACGTATTGTAGACTTGGGTTTCGGGAGATAGCGACGATGGAGATTCCGGGAGCGAGATTGGGCACACGATATACCCAGCTTCGGGTCCCCTCGGTGGAGGATCCCTACGTGCTGCTAGCAATCCACTATATAATCATATGTATGTTTACAGGGTACCGCCGTAGCGGGGCTATGTTGTCTATCTGTTGTCCCCCTATCGGGTACCCTAGCTGGCTTTATATATGCAACCAGCCTTGGGTTTTACAAGAGTGCTAGTCGACTACTTCTTCGGGTTGCCTTGTTGGGCCTTCTCCATATTGGGCCGAGCCGAGCCAGGTATACTAATAATGGGTACCCGAAGGGTATACCCATGTCAACAAGCTTGTGTTTTCTTTGACTCTTTACGCTTGTGACTTATGGCTATTAGGTGTGAACTCTCATGTTATGTTTTATGGACCCTATCTATGTGTGAGACATATGCTATCTATCTATGTGTGAGACATATGCTCTCTATCTATCTATTTATCTATGGTAAAGACTAAGTGGACTACTTGTGGTATGATCTCTAAACTCAACACTTGTCTTTACTCATATATGCTATGTCTACTTAGTGCAAGTTATGGATATGATTGTTACTCTTTGAATCTTGCACTTGTTGGTTAGTCTATAAAATATTAGAGAGTATTGATCCTAGATGATGTGCTCTTTGTTCTAATGCAATTTTAAATGGATGCACATGTCTAGGTGGAGCTTATCTACATTTATAGATTGTGCTCAATTTCAATTCTTATGCAAATCCTATATTGTCATCAAGAACCAAAAAGGGGGAGATTGAAAGAACATATCTCCTTAAGTGGTTTTGGTGTTGATGACAACGATTGTGTTTAACTAATTATTTGTATACGAATTGTAGGATTTTAGCGATGATAATAATTTTCGAATTATTGCCCAAAAGTTTGAAGAGCTTGGAGTGCCTCTTGCTATTTCTCTCCATGGATGATTCATGCCTTGAGAGAATTATGCGGATATTCATATATTTATTCAAGAATTATATAGCTGGGTTTATGTTTGCATCAAGTTGGCGCCAGGAGGCCGGCGGTACAGTCGGGGTGTCAACACCCGGATTTTTAATTCCAGATGCCTATTATGCCATACATCGCAATCCCAGGAAGATTGTTTTTGCGAGACATAACAGTTGATATCACAGAACATTATTCATTACAAACCATAATCGTCTTACAACACGGGATCTCATGATCCAATATTCAACAACAGTTGATCTACAGATCAACATACAAAACACATAGCGGAAGCGAAGTAGTAGCGGTCCATCTATTTCACAGGCAACGCTTGACATCAAGAGACAGTCCCAGTTATCATAGACATCATGTTGTCCATCTTCTTGGTATTGGTGCTCTTCTTCATAGTCTGGCCATTTGAATAGCCAGGGACAAAGCCATGAGTACTTTATAAAGTACTCGCAAACTAAGACTAATGTAAGCACTATCAATTTTAGTAAGGGGTTCTAAGCTCTAGGTTTATTTGCATAAAGCCATCTTTATTTCATAAGCACTTAGTAGTAAAAGACTCTTTATTTGCCTAACTAACTCAAGTGGGAACATTAGTGTCATTCCCACAACTCTGTTGTGATCAAGTCAAATTCACCTTTCAAATCACCAGTCATTTTTAGAAAACATTTGACAACGGAACAATATGGCCATCCAACCGTCCATGACCGTGGACACGGCTATTCGAATAGGTTTACACTCTGCAGAGGTTGTACACTTGTGCCACAACTTTTGATTTCATCCGTCAGGGATAGCCCTGGATAATCATACTCAGTAAGCGGATCATCAACCATTAACCTTTCACTTACATACCCTAGTATAGACACCTCCCCTATGAGCTTGGCCTCCCAGTGATAGCAATCTGCCATCCTGGGAACTGCACAGGGCTTGGGTAGGACATTCACCTCATTTTCACGTCATTTCACATCTCATGGAGGCAGCCTCGGCATAACCCCTATGACGCTTGTTCAGGGGGAACCCATACTAAAATACATAAACTTCCAGTTAAGCCCTACCCATGATCATGTATTGTGGGGGTACTCTAAAATTGGAATGGTATCGCATCCGAACCCAATCATCAGTTTTTGTCAAATTCACCATGTCATTCAAGTCATATTCACCTTCAAAATCTTTCAATAGAATGACTCATCATTCCAAGGTTTTCAAAGTCATTTGATTCACATGTTCCCATCTAGAGTAGTCAATTTTGGTTTTAGCACTAGCAACTAGTCATGAGGGGTACTAACTAACTTGTAGCTCTCTAGGCTTAATTTGATGCTCTTGTAATACTCCATATCTAGACCAAAGTTAACTATGAACAAAATCAACTTTGATAACCAAAACAAAAGCTTGCAAGATAAAAACTTGGGATTGGAATCCTTAAGCACAAAATAACATTGTAATGGTGCCTTGCTCTAGTAGAGCTTGTATTAGGGTAGCTTGCAAGAGTATAGCTTGCCTTGAGTGGTACAGTGATCAAAGTTTTCCTCTTCTTCTTCGTAGAAGACCTCCTCCTCCTCGTAGCCTTCGGTACTAACGTCTATAAATGGATACGAGGTATACAATCACCAAGCAATACTTAAGTACTTTAACAATCAAGTGGCTCACACAAGCTAATCTAGCATCACACCATTGTGGTTGGCTTTGTTTTCTTTTGAGAAAAATAAGTTCCTCTCATTGAAATATTTACTAGAGTTTCTATTTATTTCCTTTGAAAAATAATTTCCTCTCATTGAACATTATTAAGATTTACTCTCCTCAAATAATAAAGTATGAAATCATGTTGACCAAAGTCACCACTTCATATTTATTCATTTGGGAAAATGATTTAAATGAGATACTACATCTCATACAATTTAAACACTACTTTGGAAACAATTTAATATCACTAAGTAATAAAATATGAGGTTCTATAGACCAAGATCATTACCTCACATTGAATTACTTGGGACATTGATTTAAATGATAGGATACCTCTCATAATATTCAATTAATAAATTGGGGTAATTGAAATGGACTAGAAATGGCCACATAGCCATTATTTTGCGCTAGCCCATGATCATGGTAAACACTAATGCTATATTTTTACATATTCATGTAAAGCATTTGAAAATGAATTATGAGAGTTCGAATCAACTCAAAATGAATTATGGTTGAACTTTAATAAATGCTTGAAGTTTGAAAAGGTACTGCCTTGTTATTTTCATTGCAATTGTTCTATAATAAATCAAGGGTTGAGACCAGTGTAGTTGGCTAGATAATTTCATAAGCTTTCCAACAATATTTAATTCATAATTTTTGGCTCGGTAGATATTTTCTATTTAGTTTTGAATATGGCAGCAGTATTGAATTTCAACTAAATTGAATAATTCGAATTTGAATCTGTGGGCTTGGCGGGAAAGCTAAACAGGCCAGAGAGAGAAAACGGGAGAAGGCCGGCCCAACAGCGCATCTCGCACGCGTGGGCTGCCTGACACTGGTTCCCGCTTGTCAGCGGCCCTTAACACACCGAAACGGTATGCTAGCGATGAGCCGTAGGATTAGATGGAGATCTAACGGCTGACGCTCGTCGTCGTCGATGGCGAGCACGAGCGCTACTGGCGGTGAACCTAGGGGGTCGGCAGCTCACAGGAGGTCCGGCGATGATCGGCGTTGATGCAGAGCGATGTTGTCGATGACGGCGATGCTCCTGGTACCGGCGGCGGCTCCTGGGGTGGCTCCAATCTTCAGCTCCTTCTGCGACGGCGCCGCGGTACTCCGGCGATCGATTGGGGCACGGTGGGCTAAATTGAGAGGTGGCGATGCTCGTGGAGGGGTTGTGAGAAGAGAGGAAGCGAGTGGTGTGAAGGAAACGAGCAGGGGTGGCCTCCTTTTATAGCGGGCGAGAGGGGGCGGCTCGGCACGGGAGGTCGACCATGGCGACGACGCTACAGTGGCGGAGAGGCTAGGGCGAGGATAGCGTGTTGTTCCTGACATCATTGCGAGCACGACGGGCTTCGTGGCACGGAAAATGGAGGTCCGATGCGAGCAGGAGCATGACGGGAGCTGGCAGTACCGTGGCGGAGGACGTCGACGATGGTGACGGCGACAGGGATCTCTGGCTCGAATGGGCATGTCTGGGAGGTTGCTGGTGTACTGGAGAGTGCGTGTGCGAGAGGAGAGAGCGAGGGGAGGTCAGCAGCGATGGGACGAGGTGATGCTCTGGCGCGCTCCGGGGCGTGTCCATGCGCGCGCTGGCGTCACTGGCTGACATGGGCACGTCCTGTGCCGGCCAGTGCTCGCTTCTCCTGGGCCAACGGCTTGCTCCATCGTGTTCAGCAGAGAGAGGGGAGTCTCCAGGACATGGTGATGTAAGCTAGATGGGAGAGGAGAGGATGATGGCATGGTGGTGGCATGAGTGACCACGGCATGGCATGGTCCTTGATGAAATCATCCATGATCATTGTCTCTGGTGCGTGGCATTGTTCAAGGGGTGCAAGAGGGTGCTGAGGAAGGTCAATGGGGCTAGAGTTTAGGTTAAAAACCACTGGATATTAGAGTGTATGTAGTTGGCAGATTGGTGCACACAAGGTGCTCGACACAATGGCGGCAAGAAATATTATTTTGAATTTTGCCAAACTTTTTCTTGGGTGTGATTCAGATAATGTTTGGCATCACCTGGTGGTCTTGGTTTGCAAAGTGAAGTCAATTTGGTGAAATTTGTATTTGATGTGATCTAGAATCTGATTAATGTTGCAATTTGCATGCTTAGAACAAGAATTTGAAAATTATTTAGCATGGTTGGTCAACTACAAGATGATCACCTTGATGTGTTCTTGGATGAGGAGCAAAGAGTTGAGAAAGTTTAGTTTAGAATTTTTTTAATACAGGGGCTCAAAGTAGGTACCTGATATAATTGTCACTTTTGACCATTATCATATGTGACTTGGTTTTGATTTTTCTTTTGATTTGTTTTGCATTTGTTTGATGCAAATGTTATTATTTTGGGTTTCGTAATGTTTCCAAACTATTTACACAAATTAAAATGGCCTAGGTTAAGATTTCACAAAAGTGGCCATAGGCTCATATGTGATGCTCTTTTTATTTTATTTTCTTTTTCTTTGTTTCTCTTTGATCCAATTAGGCATGGTTAGGGTTTAGAAACATTGCCCAACCCTTCAAAGAAACATCATGGCCAAAAATCACACACTCATGCATGAACACTATGCACACCCTATAATTCAATTTAAGTTTTTGTTGGCTCACAATTTTGAATAATGGAAATTGGTTCTCTTTATTGATTTGAATTTTTGGGATGTTACAAACCTTCCCCCTTACAAAAGATCTCGTCTTGAGATCTAAAGAAAACTAGGAACTAAAGAGATCTGGGAATTCAGTCCTCATATAATCTTCTCGCTCCCAAGTAGCTTCTTCTTCACTATGATTGCTCCATTGAATCTTAAAAAACCTGATACTCCTGGTGCGGGTGGTTCTGAATGATTCCTCCAGGATACGGATGGGTACTTCACGATAGGTCAATTCCTTGTTGATATCCACGGATCTGTGATTGATGTTTTTGAAAACCTCGGTCTTCTCAGGAACTTCCAAACATTTCCGAAGTAACGAGATATGAAACACATCATGCATAGCTGACATTTCCTCCGGCAGTTCCAGCTGATATGATACTTCTCCTCGGCGACTCAAAACTTTGAAGGGTCCAACATATCTAGGTGCAAGCTTTCCTCTGAGTTGGAATCTCTGCATTCCTTTAAGGGGTGATACTTTGAGATACACAAAGTCTCCGATATTGAAGGTCATTTCTCGGCGTCTCTTGTCAGCATAACTCTTCTGTCTAGATTGGGCAGTCTTGAGGTATTCGCGAATCTTGTGAACCTTCTCTTCAGCTTCTCGGAGAATATCTGGTCCACTATCTCCGACTTCTGACCAGTTCTGAGGGGTATGACACTTCCTTCCATACAATGCTTCAAAATGGGCCATTTGCAAACTGGCTTGAAAACTGTTGTTGTATGAGAATTCTGCATAAGGCAGACAGTCTTCCCATTTAGATCCATATTCTAGCACATAGGCTCTCAACATATCTTCAAGTATATGGTTGACTCTTGCTGTCTGTCCATCAGTCTGCGGGTGATACGCTGTGCTGAAATTCAGCCGGGTTCCTAGTCCTTCGTGTACCTTCTGCCAAAATCTCGAGGTAAATTGGGATCGTCTATCCGATACAATTGACTTTGGGGTTCCATGTAGGCTGACTATTCTTGAGATGTACAATTCTGCTAGCTTAGGGCCTTGGTAGGTGGTCTTGACTGGGATGAAATGGGCTACCTTGGTTAATCTATCGACCACTACCCAAATAGAATCATTTCCTCTACTTGACTTGGGCAATCCAGTTATGAAATCCATTCCTACAGAATCCCATTTCCATTCAGGGATCTGTAATGGCTGTAGTAATCCGGCGGGTCGCTGATGTTCTGCCTTGACTCTTTGACAGATATCACACTTGGCTATGTAACTTCCAATCTCTCTCTTCATTCCGTGCCACCAAAATTGTTCCTTCGAATCTTGGTACATCTTGGTTCCACCGGGATGAATGGAATAAAGGGTATCATGGGCTTCCTTCAAAATGACTTGTTTCAACTCCGAATCTGCTGGCACACATAGGCGTCCGTTGTACCAAAGAACTCCTTCTTCATCTTCGGTAAATCCAGGTGCTTTTCCTGCAGCTATTTGGCTCTTGATTCCATCAATGCTAGCATTCCCTTTCTGTGCTTCCTTTATCTGACTAATCAAGGTAGGCTGGAGCTCAATGCTTGCTAGGAATCCTTCACTAACTAGCTCCAGTCTAAACTACTCAAATTCCTGATGCAAGCTAGGTTGCTCTTCTGCGATCATGGAGTTCAATTGACACGGCTGTCTACTTAGAGCATCCGCTACCACATTGGCCTTGCCGGGGTGGTAGTGAATTTCCATGTCATAATCCTTAATTAACTCTATCCATCTTCTCTGCCTCATATTCAGCTCCTTCTGGGTGAAAATGTATTTCAGGCTCTTGTGATCCGAATAGATCTCACAGCGATTACCCATGAGGTAATGACGCCATACCTTCAAGGCTAAAACTACTGCTGCTAACTCTAAGTCATGGGTTGGGTAATTCTGCTCATGTTGCTTCAGTTGCCTAGACAGATATGATATCACTTTGCCTTCTTGCATCAACACACATCCAAGACCAATCTTGGAGGCGTCACAATAGACGTCAAATGGCTTGGTGATGTCAGGCATGATCAGAATTGGGGCTGAGGTTAATCTGTCCTTGAGTTTCTGAAAACTCTCTTCACACTTATCAGTCCATTCAAACTTTTTGTCTTTCTTCAACAGCTGAGTCATTGGTCTTGCTATGCTTGAAAATCCTTCAACAAACCTGCGGTAATATCCCGCTAATCCAAGAAATGCACGGACTTCAGTCTGAGTGGTTGGGGCTTTCCATTCTTCAACGGTCTTGATTTTTGCGGGGTCGACAACAATTCCTCCTGCAGACAAAATATGTCCCAGGAATCCTACTTCCTTTAACCAAAACTCACATTTGCTAAACTTGGCATACAACTGATGCTTTCTCAGGGTTTCCAGGATAATCTCCAGATGTTGCTCATGCTCTTCTTCTGATTGGCAGTAGATTAGGATGTCGTCGATAAAGACAACGACAAACTTGTCCAAAAAGTTCATATAGATCTTATTCATGAGATTCATGAAATAAGATGGGGCATTGGTTAATCCAAATGACATGACATTGTACTCATACAGTCCGTATCTGGTGGTGAAGGCAGTCTTGGGGATATCCGTTGCACGAATCTTCAGCTGATGATAACCAGTCCTAAGATCTATCTTAGAGAACACTCTGGCACCGGTCAGCTGGTCAAACATGTATTTTATATTTGGCAGGGGGTATTTGTTCTTGATGGTGACATCGTTCAGTTTATGGTAATCGTACACAAACGAGTGGCACCGTCCTTCTTATCCACAAACAAAACTGGTGATCTCCAGGGCGAGGCACTTGGTTGAATCAAACCTTTGCTTAGCATATCATCCAGTTACTTCTTCAGTTCTACTAGCTCTGTCGGGTTCATACTATAGGGTCTCTGAGCTATGGGTCCTGTTCCAGATATTAACTCAATGATAAACTCGATATCCCGATCTGGGGGCATACCGGGTAAATCATCAGGAAACACATCGGGGTATCTACAGACTACCCTGATCTGATCCAAAGTTGGCTTGGCTAAACTCTTATTGCAGGTGAACAGTCTGGGCAGCCTTTCAGACACGTGTTCTACTAACACACCGGTGCTACTAGTCATGGTGATGGCCTTCTTGGCACAATCAATCAATCCATGATGTTTCGACATCCAATCCATACCCATCACTACTTCCAAACCTTTTGTTCCCAGAACTATCAAATTTGCATAAAAATCTATTTCATGTATTCTGATAGGCACTTCTTTGCAAATTTTTCTAGCTTTTGTAGTTGAACCAGGTATTTGAACTATCATAACATGCTTCAAACTGATTGGTTGAATCTTACTAGTGCATGCAAAATCTTCAGTAACAAATGAGTGCGATGCTCCAGAATCAAACAAAACTCTTGCAGGTACTGAGTTAACAGAAAACATACCCAGCACGACATCCGGCGCTTCCTGGGCTTCTTCAATATTCACGTGAAAGAGGCGGCCAATGCGGTTGTTCGGGTTGCCAGGGGCAAACTTCCTTCCGGTTGAGACACGGCGTTGCTGCTGGGCAGGTGCAGCGGCATTGGGGGCAGTCTTTGCTAGCTTCTTGGGGCACTCATTGGAGTAGTGACCCGTAACTCCACATTCATAACAATTCACAGTTGACTTGTCCTTTGGGGTGATGGGGACAGCATTGCTCCCAGTCCTTGGGGCAGTGTTGGTGTTGTTGTGGTTGCCGAGGGCTCTCATCGGGGCACGGTTGAAGTGATTGTTGTTGGCATGGTTGTTGTTGTGGCCTCCTGGCCTTGGGTGTTGATGACCCACAAGTATAGGGGATCGCAACAGTCTTCGAGGGAAGTAAAACCCAAATTTATTGATTCGACACAAGGGGAGGTAAAGAATACTTATAAGCCTTAACAACCGAGTTGTTAATTCAGCTGCACCTGGAAAAGCACTAGTAACAGGGGTGATGTGAAAGCAGCAGTAATATGAGAGCAATAGTAACAAGAATACAGACAGCAAAGAATAATAACACAGTAGGCAATGTCACCGGAAAATAGTTGATACTACTTCCAATGACATATAGAACGAGTATATGATGATAAGAGATAGACCGGGTTCCCAGCTATCTACACTAGTGGTAACTCTCAAATAACAAGTAACAAGTGTTGGGTGAACAAATTACAGCTTGGGCAATTAATAGGATTGAAATAGCATTAAGACAGAACATCAAGTCTATTAATCATGTAGGCATGTTTTCCATATATAATCATACGTGCTCGCAATGAGAAACTTGCATAACATCTTTTGTCCTACCAGCCGGTGGCAACTGGGCCTCAAGGGAATCTATCGGTAATTAAGGTACTCCTTTTAATAGAGCACCGGAGCAAAGCATTAACACTTGGTGAAAACATGTGATCCTCATATCTAAGCCTTCCCCTCCAGCTTATCCCGACTTGTCGTCACTCGGGGCCTCGGGTTCCGGACATAGACATGTGCAAACAACTTGTAGATACAATCTAAGCAATAATTATAGAGCTCAAATCTAAGATCATGCCACTCGTGCACTAGTGACAAGCATTAAACACAACAAGATTGCAGCAACAATAACTTCACAAACTTATATAGATAGACTGATCATAATGTAACAATTCATCGGATCCCAACAAACACAACACCGATTACATCAGATGAATCCCAATCATGTAAGGCAGCTCATGAGATCATTGCATTGAAGTACATGGGAGAGAGAGTACCAACTAGCTACAGCTAGAACCCGTAGTCCATGGGGGAACTACTCACGGAGCATGATGGAGGCGGTGGCGTCGATGGAGATGGCTTCCGGGGGCACTTCCCCGTCCCGGCGGCGTGCCGGAACAGAGACTTCTGTCCCCCGAACTTGGCTTCGCAATGGCGGCGGCTGCGTAACTTTTCTCGTCCCGTGGCTTATTGTTTTAGGGTTTTCGAGGCGGAGAGAATATATAGGCGGAAGGGCAGCCTCGGAGGAGCCAGGGGGTGGCCCCCCCCATAGGCTGGCGCGCCCCCCCTCTTGGCCACGCCGCCATGTGGGATGGGACCCCCAGGGCTCCCCTCTGGTCCCTCTCTGGCTCTCTGGAAGCTTCCGTGAAATATAAGATCTTGGGCTTTCGTTTCGTCCAATTCCGAAAATATTTCCTGTGTAGGATTTCTGAAACCAAAAACAGCAGAAAACAGGAACTGGCACTTCGACATCTTGTTAATAGGTTAGTTCCGGAAAATACATCAAAACGATATAAAGTATGAACAAAACATGTAGGTATTGTCATAAAACTAGCATGGAACATCAGAAATTATAGATACGTTGGAGACGTATCAAGCATCCCCAAGCTTAGTTCCTGCTCGCCCTCGAGTAGGTAAACGATAACAAGGATAATTTATGAAGTGACATGCTACCAACATAATCTTAATCAATACTATTGTGAAGCATATGAGATGAATGAAGTGATTCAAAGCAATGGTAAAGATGATGATCAAACAATTGAATCATATAGCAAAGACTTTTTCATGAATAGTACTTTCAAGACAAGCATCAATAAGTCTTGCATAGGAGTTAACTCATAAAGCAATAAATTCTTAGTAGAAAGTTTTGAAGCAACACAAAGGAAGATATAAGTTTCAGCGGTTGCTTTCAACTTCAACATGTATATCTCATGGATAATTGTTAACACAAAGTAATATGATGAATGCAAATAAGCAAGTATGTAGGAATCAATGCACATACAGCTGACACAAGTGTTTGCTTCTAAGATAGAAAGAAGTAGGTAAACCGACTCAACATAAAGTAAAAGAATGGCCCTTCGCAGAGGGAAGCAGGGATTAAATCATGTGCTAGAGCTTTTCAAGTTTTGAAATCATATAGAGAGCATAAAAGTAAAGTTTTGAGAGGTGTTTGTTGTTGTCAACGAATGGTAGCGGGTACTCTAACTACCTTATCAACCAGACTTTCAAGAGCGGCTCCCATGAAGGACGTTATCTCTACCAAAGAAGGTAGATCATCCCTCTTCTCTTTTGTTTACACATGTATTTTATTATTTATGGATGACACTCCCCCCAACCTTTGCTTTCTCAAACCATGGCTAACCGAATCCTCGGGTGCCTTCCAACATTCTCATACCATGGAGGAGTGTCTTTTTTTTTTCTTTTTGCAAAATTAAGTTGCTTACTGATTGATCAGGGCAAAGCATGTGAAGAGAATCATTAATGCAAGTTAATTAATTGGGGCTGGGAACCCCATTGCCAGCTCTTTTTGCAAAATTATTGGATAAGCGGATGAGCCACTAGTCCATTGGTGAAAGTCTGTCAGAAGTAAATGACAAGATCGAGAGATAAAACACCACATACTTCCTCATGAGCTATAAAACATTGACACAAATACGAGATAATAACTTTTGAATTGTTTAAAGGTAGCACATGAAGTATTTACTTGGAATGGCAGAAAAATACCACATAGTAGGTAGGTATGGTGGACACAAATGGCATAGGTTTTGGCTCAAGGTTTTGGATGCACGAGAAGTATTTCCTCTCGCACAAGGCTTTGGCTAGCAAGGTTGTTTGAAGCAAACACAAGTATGAACCGGTACAGCAGAACTTACATAAGAACATATTGCAAGCATTATAAGACTCTACACTGTCTTCCTTGTTGTTCAAACACTTCACCAGAAAATATCTAGACCTTAGAGAGACCAATCATGCAAACCAAATTTCAACAAGCTCTATAGTAGTTCTTCATTAGTAGGTGCAAAGCAAGAGCTTAAACATGATCTATTTGAGCACAACAATTTCCAAGTATCAAATTATTCAAGACAATATACCAATTACCACATGAAGCATTTTCTGTTTCCAACCATATAACAATGAACGAAGCGAGCTTCAACCTTCGCCATGAACATTAAAAGTAAAGCTAAGAACACCAGTGTTCATATGAAACAGTGGAGCGTGTCTTTCTCCCACACAAAGAATGCTAGGATCCGAGTTTATTCAAACAAAAACAAAAATAAAAGCAAACAGACGCTCCAAGTAAAGCACATAAGATGTGACGCGAATAAAAATATAGTTTCACTAGAGGTGACCTGATAAGTTGTCGATGAAGAAGGGGATGCCTTGGGCATCCCCAAGCTTAGATGCTTGAGTCTTCTTGAAATATGCAGGGATGAACCACGGGGGCATCCCCAAGCTTAGGCTCTTCGCTCTTCTTGATCACATTATATCATCCTCCTCTCTTGACCCTTGAAAACTTCCTCCACACCAAACTCAAAGCAAACTCATTAGAGGGTTAGTGCATAATCAAAAATTCACATGTTCAGAGGTGACATAATCATTCTTAACACTTCTGGACATTGCCCAAAGCTACTGAAAGTTAATGGAACAAAGAAATCCATTCAACATAGCAAAAGAGACAATGTGAAATAAAAGGCCGAATCTGTCCAAACAGAACAGTCCGTAAAGACGAATTTTTTAGAGGCACTTAACAGGCTCAGATGAAAAAGCTCAAAACCAATGAAAGTTGCGTACATATCTGAGGATCACGCACGTAAATTGGCAGATTTTTTTGATTCTTCTACAGAGAGATCTACGCAAATTCGTGACAGACAGCAAATCTGTTTCTGCGCAGCAATCCAAATCTAGTATCAACCTTCTATTAGAGACTTTACTTGGCACAACAATGCGATAAAATAAAGATAAGGAGAGGTTGCTACAGTAGTAACAACTTCCAAGACACAACAAAACAGTAGCAAAATAAAAACATGGGTTATCTCCCAAGAAGTGCTTTCTTTATAGCCATTAAGATGGGCTCAGTAATTTTAATGATGCTCTTGCAAGAAATAAGAGTTGAAGCAAAAGAGAGCATCAAGAAGCAAATTCAAAACACATTTAAGCCTAACCCACTTCCTATGAAAAGAAATCTTGTAAATAAACAAGTCATGTAAGCATAATGCAACAAGCATAGAAAGGCAACACAAGCGCAACTTCAATATTCTCAACATAAAGAGGGGAAACTTAATATTATTAAGATGCATATAACCATGTTTCCTCTCTCATAATAACTTTCAGTAGCATCATGAACAAACTCAACAATATAACTATCACATGAGACATTCTTATCATGAGCCACATGCATAAAATTATTACTCTCCACATAAGCATAATCAATTTTATTAGTAATAGTGGGAGTAAAACTATCACAACCATCATTGTAATCATCATAAATTGCAGGCATGGTATAATCATAATAACCTTTATCCTCCATAGTAGGTGGCACCAAAATACCACTATCATTATAATCATCATAAATGGGAGGCAAAGTATCATCAAAGTAAATTTTCTCCTCAAAACTTGGGGGACTAAAAAGATCATTTTCATCAAAACCGACCTCCCCAAGCTTAAATTCTTCCATAGCATTAGCAATAATAGTGTCCAAAGAGTTCATGCTAATAACATTGCTACAACTATTTTGCAAACAAAGTTCCATGGGTTTTTTAATTCTCTCTTCAAACACATCATGTCCTAATTCAAGATAAAGTTCATAAAGATCTCTAATTTTTTTGTTGTTTTCCATTAAGCCTAACTAGTAAAAATAAAAACAAGAAACAAAAAGATGCAATTGCAGAATCTAAAGGAGATATCTTCGAGCACTCACACACCGGCAACAGTGCTAGGAAATAGCTTAGTAGTCGGAGGATGTGAATACCTTTTACCTTACCTCCCCGGCAACGGCGCCAGAAAATAGCTTGTTGCCATGGGAGGCAATTCTCTGTGGTGTAAATTTTGTTCAGATCCCCGGCAACGGCGCCAGAAAATAATCTTGATGACCCACAAGTATAGGGGATCGCAACAGTCTTCGAGGGAAGTAAAACCCAAATTTATTGATTCGACACAAGGGGAGGTAAAGAATACTTATAAGCCTTAACAACTGAGTTATCAATTCAGCTGCACCTGGAAAAGCACTAGTAACAGGGGTGATGTGAAAGCAGCAGTAATATGAGAGCAATAGTAACAGTAACACAGCAGCAGTAACAGTAACACATAGGCAATGGCACCAGAAAATAGTTGATACTACTTCCAATGACATATAGAACGAGTATATGATGATAAGAGATGGACCGGGGTTCCCAGCTATCTACACTAGTGGTAACTCTCAAATAACAAGTAACAAGTGTTGGGTGAACAAATTACAGTTGGGCAATTAATAGGATTGAAATAGCATTAAGACAGAACATCAAGTCTATTAATCATGTAGGCATGTTTTCCATATATAATCATACGTGCTCGCAATGAGAAACTTGCATAACATCTTTTGTCCTACCAGCCGGTGGCAGCCGGGCCTCAAGGGAATCTACTGGTAATTAAGGTACTCCTTTTAATAGAGCACCGGAGCAAAGCATTAACACTTGGTGAAAACATGTGATCCTCATATCTAAGCCTTCCCCTCCAGTTATCCCAGTTGCTGTCACTCTGGGGCCTCGGGTTCCGGACATAGACATGTGCAAACAACTTGTAGATACAATCTAAGCAATAATTATAGAGCTCAAATCTAAGATCATGCCACTCGTGCACTAGTGACAAGCATTAAACACAACAAGATTGCAGCAACAATAACTTCACAAACTTATATAGACTAGCACTATGCCCGCGCGTTGCCGCGAAGCAATACTAACTTAATAAATTTAAATTTCTTAAATGATGAATTTGCAATATGCTTTGCATGTTTACCATACCTTATAATTTTCTAATAATACTATCACCACAATTTCTCTTTTATAAAAATTATTTCCTCCATTCCAAATTATTTCCCGTGTAGATTCGTCAGAAACACATGTATTTATACGTGTTTTGTTTAGTGTGTAAATACAAGTGAATCTAGAGAAACTCATGTCAATTAATTTGAAAAGGAGGAAGCATTTTTTTTAAGAAAAATATGTATGCTAGTTAGGCATCACAATACAACCAAATTAAGGTGAACCATTTTTTTTCATAAAACAACAACATGAGCGATCAACCAATTTTCTGTCATATTCATTAGGGAATACAACAACATTCAAATACGTAGACCTCCACCCGTTTTCTCTTGCGTTTTTATTCAATCCGGATGCAGACCAACCTCACTTTACATAGACTACTTCTTTAATTAATCGTGTTGGGTTGTAAACTTGGCCGTTCCTAAAGGCGTAGAGGCAAATGCAAGGAAGTACTTACATGCCTCACGTTATTGAAGGCATATAAGTCCTCGTCGACATTCTCTACCTGCTCGAGAAGTTCGTACGTGGATCAGTTTTCTCCAGCTGGATTAAGATTAACCCATCTACCTGATGTGCTAAAAAATGCGAAAATCGAGGGAACAAAACGAGCGTTGGGTTTCTTTTTCTTGAGATGCCTGATTTGGACTGCCGCCACCGAACGAGGCCCTGGATGCGCCACCGTGCAGGTCTGTGTTCCGGCCGCGCCAAGGCCTCAATTTGTAGGTATTAGGTGCTAGGCAGGCGAGGCTAGCGACGCGAAGAACTGCTCGTCGTGAGATCAGCGAATTCTGCAGCTGCCGTCGAACTCCTATGTGCGCCAGAACATGAACCCCGAGACCAAGGGTATTATTTATTTTCCGCAAGAGATAGATTTGGACTCTGACAAGGAATCATCGCTCATAGGCAGCTATGTATAGCGCGTAAAGATATTAGCCAGATTGGATCGGACTTGCAATGCATACGGTTGAGATGTTTTTTCCGTCCAGATCGGAGAGTTGGGCCACGCCGCTTTTTCTCTGGGCTAGATGAAAATATAAAAAACAAAAGCCCAAGTGTGACACTAGGCAGTCACCTATTGCAATTTAATAGTAAAGATAGACTGATCATAATGTAACAATTCATCGGATCCCAACAAACACAACACCGATTACATCAGATGAATCCCAATCATGTAAGCCAGCTCATGAGATCATTGTATTGAAGTACATGGCAGAGAGAGTACCAACTAGCTACAACTAGAACCCGTAGTCCATGGGGGAACTACTCACGGAGCATGATGGAGGTGGTGGCGTCAATGGAGATGGCTTCCGGGGGCACTTCCCCGTCCCGGCGGCGTGCCGGAACAGAGACTTCTGTGCCCCGAACTTGGCTTCGCGATGGCGGCGGCTGCGTAACTTTTCTCGTCCCGTGGCTTATTGTTTTAGGGTTTTCGAGGCGGAGAGAATATATAGGCGGAAGGGCAGCCTCGGAGGAGCCAGGGGGTGGCCCCCCATAGGCTGGCGCCCCCCCCCCCTCTTGGCTGCGCCGCCATGTGGGGTGGGACCCCCAGGGCTCCCCTCTGGTCCCTCTTTGGCTCTCTGGAAGCTTCCGTGAAATATAAGATCTTGGGCTTTCGTTTCGTCCAATTCCGAGAATATTTTCAGTGTAGGATTTCTGAAACCAAAAACAGCAGAAAACAGGAACTGGCACTTCGGCATCTTGTTAATAGGTTAGTTCCGGAAAATACATCAAAACGATATAAAGTATGAACAAAACATGTAGGTATTGTCATAAAACTAAAACTAGCATGGAACATCAAAAATTATAGATACGTTGGAGACGTATCAGGTGTCCTCCACTCCGATTGGGGAAATTCGGACGTGACAACGGCACAGGTGGCTTGTTGTGTCTTGGGGCAAATCCTCCACTTGAGCTGGGGCGATACCTTGAGGTATTATTGGGCCCACTCTGGTTCATCATCTTGCGCTTGCGGTTCTCATTGGCTTGGTGGAGCTTTCCTTCCATCTGGATGGCGGAGTCCACAAGGGCTTCTAGGTCGGCAAACGGGATGTTCACAAGTACAGTATGCATCTCATCATGCAGTCCATTCAGGAATCTCTCCTTCTTCTTCTCGTTGGTGTCGGTCTCATCAGGGGCGTACCTAGACAGAGTAAGGAATCTGCCATGGTATTCCACCACGGACATCCTTCCTTGATTTAGCTCTAACTCATCTCTCATCTTCTTGATCAAACCTGGTGGCACATGGTATTTGCTGAACTTGAGTTAGAAGTCCTCCCAAGTCATCATATGTCATGTGCATTCATTGCGCGGGCACTAGTCCACCAGGCTCTGGCAGGTCCTGACAGGTAGTGAGTGGCAAACAACACCTTCTCTGCAGCTTCCACTCCTGCAACTTCTAGGTTGTTCTCCATTGTTTGGAGCCAATCATCTGCATCTAATGGCTCTTCGGTCTTGCTAAACATTGGAGGGTTAGTATTCTGGAAATTCTTCAGTTTGGATCCATGATGATCATGATTTCCATGTCCTTGGTTGCTGCAGTACGACAAGATTGGCTTGTCGCTCAACTCTTTCGGCTTCTCTATCTGCCACCATCATTTGCAGAATCTGCAGCATTGCATCTTGGTTGTTGCTGCGAGTTGGAGGGGCCATCTGAACATTGAGATAGATCATGAGATAAGAGGGAATTTTCTATGGCTTGCTTGGGTAAATTTTTAAGAGTTTGAAACTTGAGTACTTGTCATGTTGAAATCAAACAACACTTTCATTCATTCCAAACAACACACATTACAAACTAACACCCAATGGTTTTAAGAACCATTTCCTCGTTCTACGATACAAGGGATCTGATACAAACTCACACCTACGCAAGTGCTCTAGCGATACTACTCCTCATCATAAACATCTATCGGGATGAAGTCATCTTCTCCGGCTTCCATGAACTCATAGCCTTCCACATCAGTGTGGAAATCCAGGTCTTCATCTTCCTCAAAGTCATCATCATCACTCAGGTAGGCTATTCCACCCTGAATGTCTTCACCTTCTCCTTCCAGGTCCTTCAACTGGGTCTCTTGTGCCTTGACAGTTTCCTCCAGGGATGCTATCTTCGCGCGGAGGTGAGCAATGGTGTAGTCCTTCTTGGCACGCTGCTGGCGGAGTGACTTGCGCTCCTTAGCAAGGATCTTGATGGTCTCGGTCTGCTGTGATAGGTGGAGGTGAGTCTGGTTGGCGTAGACGCAAGAGTTGTCCAGCTCCTCGCGAGTCTCGTGTGCAGCATGAAGTCAAGTGCTCCACATGGTACTTCAATTCTAGGTGCGGTGAAAGGTCCATTGGCCCTCCTATTGAGTCATGCCTTGCAAGGTGGGCAAAGCGAGTTCCCTGGATCTAGGTCACATTATGCCCACACAGACGGGCAAGTGCTTCCTGAAGAGCTCGGGCTAGTCCATCCAGCCAGTTGTTCTCCCTCACGGAAAACTGGATCCTCTCAGACATAGGTGGCTCCATCTTTCCCCTCAGATCTGCGACGACGACCCACTGCAGTTCTCCTCCGGGCTGATCGTTGACTTGTGCGCCAAAGAACTCCGGGTGTGGGCGCTCGAGAAACTTAGATAAGGCATCCAAGTCCCTCTCAAAGATCAGGCTTCCTCAGTTGCCCAGCTGGTAAAACTTGGTGTGGTTGAGCTGCTCCATCTGTAAGTGAATTGGATGAATAAGTTAGAGAAGTGATCAAGTGTGTCAAAATTTTATGTAGAATTACAAGGTAGAGAATGAATTTCTCATTTTTGAAAAGATCTCAAGGGCAAGATTGTGAATAAATTTTCATAAATATTCACTTCATTTGTTTTGAAACTAAGTTTTTCAGACGTCCATTCTAACTAGGACCTCCTTAGGTCAAACAATGGCTCTGATACCAACTTGTCAACACCCGGATTTTTAATTCCAGATGCCTATTATGCCATACATCGCAATTCTAGGAAGATTGTTTTTGCGATACATAACAGTTGATATCACAGAACATTATTCATTACAAACCATAATCTTCTTACAACACGGGATCTCATGATCCAATATTCAACAACAGTTGATCTACAGATCAACATACAAAACACATAGCGGAAGCGAAGTAGTAGCGGTCCATCTATTCCACATGCAACGCTTGACGTCAGGAGACAGTCCTAGTTATCATAGACATCCTGCTGTCCATCTTCTTGGTACTGGTGCTCTTTTTCATAGTCTAGCCATTTGAATAACCAGGGACAAAGCCATGAGTACTTTATAAAGTACTCGCAAACTAAGACTAATGTAAGCACTATCAATTTTAGTAAGGGGTTCTAAGCTCTAGGTTTATTTGCATAAAGCCATCTTTATTTCATAAGAACTTAGTAGTAAAAGACTCTTTATTTGCCTAACTAACTCAAGTGGGAACATTAGTGTCATTCCCACAACTCTGTTGTGATCAAATCAAATTCACCTTTCAAATCACCAGTCATTTTTAGAAAACATCTGACAACGGAATAGTATGGCCATCCAACTGTCCATGACCGTGGACACGGCTATTCAAATAGGTTTACACTCTGCAGAGGTTGTACACTTGTGCTACAACTTTTGATTTCATCCGTCAGGGATATCCCTGAATAATCATACTTGGTATGCGGATTACCTCCCCTATGAGCTTGGCCTCCCAGTGATAGCAATCTGCCATCCTGGGAACTGCACAGGGCTTGGGTAGGACATTCACCTCATTTTCACGTCATTTCACATCTCATGGAGGCAGCCTCGGCATAACCCCTATGACGCTTATTCAGAGGGAACACATACTAAAATACATAAACTTCCAGTTAAGCCCTACCCATGATCAGTGTAACATCCCAAAACTTTTACAATTTTGGAATGTCAAATAAATAAAATTAAGACGATCAACTTGATTGGCTTGCGGTAATTTTTAAGGAAGTTGAAACTTTCGAGGACTATTTCGAAGTTTCTCAACCTCGTTTTTTTTAATGGGTTAACATGACTATCCAAAGTATAAGAATCATGTTTGTAAATATCATAACTGGATATTTGAATTTTTGTGTACATTTGTGGAGTTTTGTTGACAATTTCCAATTCAAAGAAAAATAACAGAGAGGAGATAAAATGACGTCTTAAAAATATCGGGTTGGAATTTTTCGTATAATACAGTTGCGGAGTCTGGACTCAAAAAAATAATTTGTTAGTATTTAAAATCTAAAATGTTATTTTAGCGACTCAAATATAGTCATGATGGAGTTTATAAAGACACAATTGTTTTTCAAAAATTATGCTGGGCAGGAAACAAAAATTCCAAGACCTGTAGAGGTATTTTGATTTGGTGGGATACGGAAAAAAATCTAGGCAGTATTTGAAGCCGCTTTTATTTTCCTATAGGTAAATAGAAGAATTAGAAGAAAAAAAAATCAAGTAGGAAAGCTGGACTTACCCCGCACGCGATGCAGCCTAGACCGATGCAATCACGCATGCGTGCCAGACCAAATCAGCAATGCAAGCCAGGCACAGTAGCCGCGTCGGCGTTTCTTTTAGGCACTGTAATTGTTTTTGTTTCTTTTGACTGCCTCCAAGCAACAGATCGTCCTCAACCTTCAGCCAGGAGTCCACGCAAGCACGAGATCGATACCGATCCAAATCCCCGAAGATCGCACAGAAGTTGGTGTCCCTCGCCACGATTTCTTCTCCTATAAATACACATAATCACCTTCCGTTTTGCCCCATAAAATCCCTAATCTTTGCGCCGCCAGGCTAAATTTCTCGCCGGAGTAGTTCGCCGCCGCCACCATGGCTGTGTTCGGAAGGTTGATGTCGCCGCTCATTTGGAGCCTCCGAACCTCTCTTTCTCCGCCACCTTGCTTCACCGTCCTGAACCGTTTCCCCTCGTCACATCCAAGCTATCACAGAACTTCGCCAAGTTTCGCCGGAGCCGGGAGAGTCACCGCTGTTCAAGGAACGAGAAGCCTACGCCATGTACGTTATCGTGAGAGCCGTGAGGAGACGCTTCTCGCCGTCTACACCGCCGCAGCCTAAGACCGCCGGAACGCCGTCAACCAGCACCGTCCGAGCCAATGCCATCGCTGAAGTGTTGTCGTGGCTGGTAATCATCATGAGCTTGCACCGTTTCAACAGTAGCATACGGTTAGATTAGATCAATATACTGAACTAACTTCAGCTGACCATACTCTGGCATGTGTATCTGTCTATTTGTTTTTGTTCTCTCCATGCGCATGTGCTGCGACCGATCGGCCGATCCATATGTTTCATATTGTGCTAGTTCATGTCACCAACATGGAAATTTCATATCTTTAGATTCAGAGCCTTGTTTTAATTAAAAAAATTGGTTGCGTTGAATTTGTAATTAAAATTTCTAACCAGTGCAACAAGTTATTTGAATTATCAAATTTTCAAATCTAAAACTAAAATTGTGAATTTGAACCATATTCTAGTGATATCTAGAAATATGTAGTTCCTTTTGAGTTGATTCCAATTGTATATGCAAATAAATGGAATTATCTATCCAGTCGTATGTCTACAAATGAATTATTTAATTATAATATACTGAAATGTGCTGTTGTGTCAAAAGCCTATTTAAAATCCTAACTGAATGTAGAAAATGTTTATAAAGTTTCTTTTTTATTTAATTTTCGTTTTCAGAACATGTACACGCTATGTTTGCTTTGTTTGTATTGCGCTGATTATTGATTGTGAATTGTTTGCCATCGTTAGATTGTCCAGATTGTTATTCGTGTGATTGCGAAGAGTGCGGGCTACAACAACAAATAAGGCAAGTTGAACTTTTGATCATAACAGATCTATTGTTTTCCTATATGTGCAGTACGATTTTAGTACAAATACATGTGTAGGATTGTTATTGATGGATTGTGTGCTATTGCTATGAAACCCGGCTTAGGATAGCCATATGTTTTTATGATTGGATTCATTTGTAGTCAACCTATGTTTGATTGCTTGGATATGCTTACTTTATAAGTGAGTGGAATATCATGTCATGAGTATGTATTAGTTGAAAGGTTAGTTTTGAGTTGACAAAACAATTATTGGATGAATTGAGGCGGATATGAATAGTACTTGAGAAGGTTGTAGGTCGACCGACATGGTAAGGGCTTTGATCCTGACTTACTGACATGTATAGGTCGAGTGGCATGGTAAGGGCATGGAGCCTGACTTACTGACATGTACACTGGTAGTGAGTGGCATGGCAAGGGCGTTGAGCCTGACTTACTGACATGTACACTGGTGGTGGCATGGTAAGGGTATTGAGCCTGACTTGCTGACATGTACACTAGTGGAATGGAGATTGGCATGGCAAGGGCGTTGAGCCTGATTTACTGACATGTACACTGGTGGTGGCATGGTAAGGGTATTGAGCCTGACTTGTTGACATGTGCACTAGTGGAATGGAGATTGGCATGGCAAGGGCATTGAGCCTGACTTACTGACATGTGCGATGAAGAAAAGGAGATTAGCATGGTAGGGGCCCTGAGCTTGGCCTACTCACATGTGCACTATAGGAGTTTGGAGATTAAAATCGCTGGGATAAAAACTAGGATGATAATATGATTGCTTTGTGCAAAACAAAAGTTTGAACCCTCGCCTTGAAAATGTACTTGATAGGTTTGTTATACGTCTCTAGTGATACTCGCCAATACAATTCCAAATGTATTGACCCTGCGCGGCTGCAACGTTTTATGTTGCAGATATTCCGATGAACGAGTGAGGTTCGATGGTTAGGGTTACGAGTCTATACTCGACATGCTCGCCTGTGGCGCATGAAGACGAAGGACTCCATGCTGATATGTTTCGTTGTGAACTCTGATATTGAGGTAGCCTTGTGCTATGCAATTTGTAATGTTTATTTTGTAATTACTGGATCATGCGATGTAATAAAGACCTTTGTTTCTTGGTATTACATCTTAAACTGTGTGTGCTAGCAATTGATCCAGGGACTAGCACTATTATGCACAGAGATTCAACCCGTACCGGGTCGGATCGCTTCAGATGGTATCAGAGCATTGTGTTGACTATAGGTTCTTGACCCTAGGTTTGGATTATAAATAGAACAACCATTGTCATGAATAAAATCATAATTTTATACTTATATTAGCAATCTCATCACTCTTGACTATCTTTTCCCAACCTCGTCTTGTTCAAACATATAGATGACTAGCCTTTCCAACCCTATAAGAGAGACAAGTAAACTAATGAAATACCGGCCCATATTGAAGTAGAATAGACCACCACATGGAATATCTCTATTAGATTACCAAGGCCGTGTTAGTGTATTGATTATACCAACTTATGTGGTATGGCAATACTAGTTGCTTGTTTGTTTGCTTTCTTATGTGGAATCTTTTTGGTTTGAGTTGTTCTTTTTGGATTTTATGTTTCTCAAGCTTTAATGTTTGTTAAGATTACAATGTTTGGTAGCTTATCGTAGGCAATTCGTAGTGTTTTACCTAGAACCCTTGGCCTAGACCCAACCATGCCGGCAAAATAGAAGATTCTGAAAACTTCGAAGGTTTTCCAAGATATTCCATACAAACCAATCCAAGATAGACATAGAAAAAAATTGTTAGATGTGAGTATTTTGTTTTGTGAGTTGGCAAATTTTGCGATTTCATGACTGTTCCTAAATAAAACATAATTTCAAAATAAAGTTGGGTATAAGAGTATATATAGGTTCTTCTCCCATCGAGCCTATTCCTTCCCATCTTAACCCATGAATCTAGAAGGAGAAATCATGGAAAGTTTTTAAGTATCAAAGCACAAAGAAGTAAGGAGCTAATCCAATGTGACATAAGTATCTTGAAGTCATGAAGTGTTCCAAAGGATGATACGTAGGAGTTTTCCGCTACTCAAAGAGTTTGGGGGAACAAATAGTTTAGTTCATATGGTAGTTGTTAGATTGAATACATGGGTGTCTACACCAAATCTTTGTTCCTGCCCGTGAAAGCTATCTACATGGTAAGTGAGGATACCTGAGTGACAGAATGCGCGATTCACCTACCCTCATGCATAGTTAATGATTTGGGTGCAGGATGGATTGATCACCATTCCTACTACTCCTATTATTCGGCTTTGTAATGTTGGCTTTCTGAATCATGAGTGCCTATGAACTATAGTCGAGAGTCGGCGTTGAGCCTGAACAATAGAATGGTGTATGACGTTCCACCATATTAGAGGCAATCGCTGCTAAGCGTAGGATATACAGGAAGGAAAAAAAAAAGCTCAATCATGTGTCCGAGGTATAGAGAAGCAAACTTTCCCTATTTGTCCACCATGAGAGAGATCGCTAGTTCTTGTAATAGTTGCTTAGTGTGAGTTGACCATGAAGTCTGAGATGTGCAAAGGACACCAGCGATATTGTCGTGGAGTTGTCTCACCCTGATCTTCTGAATTACTCAAAGAGTGTCCATTCACTGTCAAAAGTAGCTAAACAACTGGTGATAGACGACCCACAAAGGCTTCTTTTAAGAGTGGTAGTGCCCCACCCCTAGATTATGCATTGACCAAGTCACCGATTTGAGTGAATATCACAAGGAATTTGCATGAGGATGTTCACCAGGACACTCCAAGGAAAAGCATGTCTTCGAGACAGTGGCCGCAAGCATACTCCCATATATTCTATTAAGAATAAATGGGAACACAAGGTTAAGGTTAAGGTCTTCGGAAATACATCAACATTGAAGATGAATCTGCAACGAGACACAAACTCAAAACTTCTCTTTCTAGCCTTCTCGAATCTCGAGGACGAGATTCCTTTTAAGGGTGGTAGTCTGTAACATCCCAAAACTTTTACAATTTTGGAATGTCAAATAAATAAAATTAAGACGATCAACTTGATTGGCTTGCGGTAATTTTTAAGGAAGTTGAAACTTTCGAGGACTATTTCGAAGTTTCTCAACCTCGTTTTTTTTTAATGGGTTAACATGACTATCCAAAGTATAAGAATCATGTTTGTAAATATCATAACTGGATATTTGAATTTTTGTGTACATTTGTGGAGTTTTGTTGACAATTTCCAATTCAAAGAAAAATAACAGAGAGGAGATAAAATGATGTCTTAAAAATATCGGGTTGGAATTTTTCGTATAATACGATTACGGAGTCCGGACTCAAAAAAATAATTTGTTAGTATTTAAAATCTAAAATGTTATTTTAGCGACTCAAATATAGTCATGATGGAGTTTATAAAGACACAATTGTTTTTCAAAAATTATGCTGGGCAGGAAACAAAAATTCCAAGACCTGTAGAGGTATTTTGATTTGGTGGGATACGGAAAAAAATCTAGGCAGTATTTGAAGCCGCTTTTATTTTCCTATAGGTAAATAGAAGAATTAGAAGAAAAAAAATCAAGTAGGAAAGCTGGACTTACCCCGCACGCGATGCAGCCTAGACCGATGCAATCACGCATGCGTGCCAGACCAAATCAGCAATGCAAGCCAGTGCACAGATAGCCGCGTCGGCGTTTCTTTTAGGCACTGTAATTGTTTTTGTTTCTTTTGACTGCCTCCAAGCAACAGATCGTCCTCAACCTTCAGCCAGGAGTCCACGCAAGCACGAGATCGATACCGATCCAAATCCCCCGAAGATCGCACAGAAGTTGGTGTCCCTCGCCACGATTTCTTCTCCTATAAATACACATAATCACCTTCCGTTTTGCCCCATAAAATCCCTAATCTTTGCGCCGCCAGGCTAAATTTCTCGCCGGAGTAGTTCGCCGCCGCCACCATGGCTGTGTTCGGAAGGTTGATGTCGCCGCTCATTTGGAGCCTCCGAACCTCTCTTTCTCCGCCACCTTGCTTCACCGTCCTGAACCGTTTCCCCTCGTCACATCCAAGCTATCACAGAACTTCGCGAAGTTTCGCCGGAGCCGGGAGAGTCACCGCTGTTCAAGGAACGAGAAGCCTACGCCATGTACGTTATCGTGAGAGCCGTGAGGAGACGCTTCTCGCCGTCTACACCGCCGCAGCCTAAGACCGCCGGAACGCCGTCAACCAGCACCGTCCGAGCCAATGCCATCGCTGAAGTGTTGTCGTGGCTGGTAATCATCATGAGCTTGCACCGTTTCAACAGTAGCATACGGTTAGATTAGATCAATATACTGAACTAACTTCAGCTGACCATACTCCGGCATGTGTATCTCGTCTATTTGTTTTTGTTCTCTCCATGCGCATGTGCTGCGACCGATCGGCCGATCCATATGTTTCATATTGTGCTAGTTCATGTCACCAACATGGAAATTTCATATCTTTAGATTCAGAGCCTTGTTTTAATTAAAAAAATTGGTTGCGTTGAATTTGTAATTAAAATTTCTAACCAGTGCAACAAGTTATTTGAATTATCAAATTTTCAAATCTAAAACTAAAATTGTGAATTTGAACCATATTCTAGTGATATCTAGAAATATGTAGTTCCTTTTGAGTTGATTCCAATTGTATATGCAAATAAATGGAATTATCTATCCAAGTCGTATGTCTACAAATGAATTATTTAATTATAATATACTGAAATGTGCTGTTGTGTCAAAAGCCTATTTAAAATCCTAACTGAATGTAGAAAATGTTTATAAAGTTTCTTTTTTATTTAATTTTCGTTTTCAGAACATGTACACGCTATGTTTGCTTTGTTTGTATTGCGCTGATTATTGATTGTGAATTGTTTGCCATCGTTAGATTGTCCATATTGTTATTCGTGTGATTGCGAAGAGTGCGGGCTACAACAACAAATAAGGCAAGTTGAACTTTTGATCATAACAGATCTATTGTTTTCCTATATGTGCAAGTACGATTTTAGTACAAATACATGTGTAGGATTGTTATTGATGGATTGTGTGCTATTGCTATGAAACCCGGCTTAGGATAGCCATATGTTTTTATGATTGGATTCATTTGTAGTCAACCTATGTTTGATTGCTTGGATATGCTTACTTTATAAGTGAGTGGAATATCATGTCATGAGTATGTATTAGTTGAAAGGTTAGTTTTGAGTTGACAAAACAATTATTGGATGAATTGAGGCGGATATGAATAGTACTTGAGAAGGTTGTAGGTCGACCGACATGGTAAGGGCTTTGATCCTGACTTACCGATAAGTATAGGTCGAGTGGCATGGTAAGGGCATGGAGCCTGACTTACTGACATGTACACTGGTAGTGAGTGGCATGGCAAGGGCGTTGAGCCTAACTTACTGACATGTACACTGGTGGTGGCATGGTAAGGGTATTGAGCCTGACTTGCTGACATGTACACTGGTGGAATGGAGATTGGCATGGCAAGGGCGTTGAGCCTGATTTACTGACATGTACACTGGTGGTGGCATGGTAAGGGTATTGAGCCTGACTTGTTGACATGTACACTAGTGGAATGGAGATTGGCATGGCAAGGGCATTGAGCCTGACTTATCGACATGTGCGATGAAGAAAAGGAGATTAGCATGGTAGGGGCCCTGAGCTTGGCCTACTCACATGTGCACTATAGGAGTTTGGAGATTAAAATCGCTGGGATAAAAACTAGGATGATAATATGATTGCTTTGTGCAAAACAAAAGTTTGAACCCTCGCCTTGAAAATGTACTTGATAGGTTTGTTATACGTCTCTAGTGATACTCGCCAATACAATTCCAAATGTATTGACCTCGCGTGGCTGCAACGTTTTATGTTGCAGATATTCCGATGAACGAGTGAGGTTCGATGGTTAGGGTTACGAGTCTATACTCGACATGCTCGTCTGTGGCACATGAAGACGAAGGACTCCATGCTGATATGTTTCGTTGTGAACTCTGATATTGAGGTAGCCTTGTGCTATGCAATTTGTAATATTTATTTTGTAATTACTGGATCATGCGATGTAATAAAGACCTTTGTTTCTTGGTATTACATCTTAAACTGTGTGTGCTAGCGATTGATCCAGGGACTAGCACTATTATGCACAGAGATTCAACCCGTACCGGGTCGGATCGCTTCAATCAGGTATTGTGGGGGTACTCTAAAATTGGAATGGTATCGCATCCGAACCCAATCATCAGTTTTTGTCAAATTCACCATGTCATTCAAGTCATATTCACCTTCAAAATCTTTCAATAGAATGACTCATCATTCCAAGGTTTTCAAAGTCATTTGGTTCACATGTTCCCATCTAGAGTAGTCAATTTTAGTTTTAGCACTAGCAACTAGTCATGAGGGGTACTAACTAACTTGTAGCTCTCTAGGATAAATTTGATGCTCTTGTAATACTCCATATCTAGACCAAAGTTAACTATGAACAAAATCAACTTTGTGTTATCACCAGATTTTGGCCAAATCAGGAGATGGGCCGTAATTGAGATGGGCTTGAAGGATATACACGTGGAGCGTCTCTGAAGCGGCCTTGCACGAAGAGTTTGGGCTAGATTGCCCGTGTATCTGTATATTATAGTAGATTGCATCCTAGTTTAGAACTAAAAAATAGAGTTTAACCCGTACACGGTTAGGTGTACTTCCGAATTAGAAAGTCCCTTGGACTATAAATATGTACCTAGGGTTATTGAGAAAGGAGGACAATCACGTTCACAACAAACATAAACCAGGCGCATCGCCACCCCTTGTTTCGAGGGTTTCTTCCGGGTAGGCATCATGCTGCCTAGATCGCATCTTGCGATCTAGGCAGTATACGTTTATTCGTTATCTTGTGTTGCTCGTACTGAAGCATTGTTGATGGTGAGTAGCATTACTTATCGTAGATGTTTTGGGGCTTGCATTGATGCTTTTCTTATACGTATTTGCTTAGCTATGCCGTCCCTCGATATCTAGCTGCCCTTACACCTATCTAGGTGTAAGGGCAGCACCTTGCTTGTTCGTTATTTAGTAGATCCGATCTGTTATAGTTGCTCCTTGTTCTTCAAGGATTAGTTTAATATCCGTATGGTTAGGCCTTGCAAACGGGTTGAACGATCCGGTAGTGCGAGAGGTGTGGTTTGTTAGCCCTAAGAGGGATTGTTCCGGGAATTGACTTAATGTTGGTTTTTAGGCCTCTTTTAGGGTTAGTTTTCCATCATCCTTCGTGTCTACTAGGCTCAACTACGCGTAGGATGTTCCGATCATGCGGTGAAAACCCTAAACTGTCGTAGATTGGTTTAACTTTGTATTGATCAAGCAGGATCCCCATGTCATCGTAAATCCAACGTGAATCATGGGGCAATCGGCTCTTTGAGCCGGCAACCTGAGAGCCGATCGGGCTCGTATTTCATGTTTACGTGTCTACCATGCAGGAGACTAATCGAAGCAATCCAACACCTTCCTGACCAGGTATAGGTCAGGTGGCACGCCCTTGCAACCGCCAGGACGTGTGCCGGAACATTGCGGGACGACGTCGAGGGACCAGGGCCCACCAGCAGTCTTGGCAGCCTCCCGGCTCTTCGTGTCGCTTAGTCACTGCCCGCCGGTGGGTTTTGGCAGGCAACACATTCTGGCACGCCCGGTGGGACACTTTCTGCAGCAACCACGTCAACATCTGCAGCCAAGATGTCGGACGAACCGATCAAGTACGAAGATCTGCCTGCAGAGCACAAGAAGAAATATGATGAGCTCAAGGCCGTCTTCGAAGCCGATCTCATCGGCTCTTTCGAGAAAACTCGTTCACATGGCATTAGGTTCAAAGGATTCACACCCGAAGGCGTGCTCGAGGGACTAGATCTGTCTCCCCCTTGGAGGAACGTACCAGAGCCCTGCGCCAGGAAATTAACTACGCGGTGGCTCATTCTCTACATCGTCATTCTGAGAGCCTGGTGAACACTCTCGAGCGTGTTGCGCTTCACGTGGTTCAGGAAATCATGAAGCGTCAGTATTCTCCTTCAGGACCTGCCTTATGAACTCACCAGGGAGAAATACCGTTCTACACTAGGCCACCACTGCCATTCTCGTTGGCAGCTCCACAGCAGCAAGGTTCACCGGCGTACGTCGTCTACAAGGTTGGAGGTGATCCTGGCGATTACCAATTCCTGTATGAGCCGCCCAAGGAGATCCCACATGGATACGTGTGCACATACGTGCCGGACTGCAACAACTGGGCGCATACGAACCAGATTACAGCAGGAGGGGTTGCTGGAGCAGGAGGGATTGCTGGAGCAGGAGGGAGTTCTGGAGCAGATGCTGAGAAACAGGCGTGGCTAGCTAAATATGCCACCGGAACGAGTCATGAAAGCTCAACCCCTGCAGCTCCTACTGTGGATCAGATCAGTGCAATCTTGAGAGACCAGTTCGGTATCCTGCCGAAGAAGAGAACAATCGGCTATTCCAAGCCGTATCCCAACGAGTATGACCTGATCCCACTGCCGCCTAAGTATCGGCTCCCTGACTTCACAAAATTCAGTGGATCAGAAGGGTCTAGCTCAATTGAGCACGTGAGCCGATATTTGGCACAGTTGGGCATGGTTTCAGCATCAGACCAGCTACGTGTGAGGTTCTTTGCGCAATCTCTTACGGGTCCAGCTTTTGGGTGGTACACCTCGTTGCCACTAGATTCAGTTCGGACATGGAAGCAGCTGGAAGAGCAGTTTCACATACAATATCATTTAGAAGCTACCGAAGCTGGCATTGCCGATCTGACGCAGGTGCGACAAAGGCGAGGAGAGATGGTGTCTGAGTACATTCAACGTTTCAGAACTGTCAAGAACCAATGTTATTCGGTTCGTTTATCTGAGAAAGAAGCAGTCGAGCTGGCCGTGGCAGGCCTCGCAGCGCCACTCAAGGATCTCACTTTCCAAGTGGAGTACAATTCATTGGCGCACATGGTCCAGAAACTGACATCGTATGAGCAGCGCCACCCAGAATTGTACCAAGACAAGTTCAAGCGCTCGATAGGCCTGGTCGAGGCAGAAGAAGCTGAAGACTCTGCAGAAGATCAGGAGGTCACCGTGGCTGAATGGGCTCGGGCGGCAGTACCCGTATCCTGCAAATGGGTGAAGCAACCAGGGCCTGCAAAAGGGTTTGACTTTGATTTAAGCAAAACTGAGCAGATTTTTGATTTGTTGCTGAAGGAAAAACAGTTGAAGTTACCCGAAGGCCATAAAATCCCTACGGCGCAAGAGGTGAACGGGAGACCATACTGCAAATGGCATCACACGTTCACCCACGCCACCAATGACTGCAAAGTATTGCACGGACAGATTCAAATGGCAATAGAATCAGGCCGATTAATCTTCGGACAATTTGCCATGAAGGTGGACACGCAACCGTTTCCTGGCGTCAACCTGGTGGAGCTCAACCATGCCACGAAGCGTCAGCCGGGTTTCTCTTTCGATATCAACATGGCAGGGCTTGTGAACCGCCATGGCAAGGATAAAGCAGAAAGCACTCACTCCCGTGGCAAGGATAAAGAGGAGGCCGATCCACGCGACCGGTCCCAATATGATGACAGACGATACTTGACCGAGGAAGAAGTGAGAAGCGTGCGGTATCAACGACCACTCTCCGCGCATCTCCTTAACAAGTATGAGCAGCAGTATGACCGACGTTGGCGGTACGACGTAGATGATGAGAGATATCGTCGGTCTGATGCAGATGACAGGAAATATCGTCGATATGATAGGGACAACGAAGGGTATGAGCGTCACGCTAGAGGGAGGTCAAGAGAGCAAGAAGACATGGATAGGCACTGGGATTGTCCTTTCTTTAAACACTGCTGGGACTCAGGAATGAGCCGATTGCCTACAATCGAGAACTGCCCAGAATGTAGACAGCAGAGGAAGGGAACAAATGAAGTTTCAGTGTTCAAGCGTCTAGGGCCTCTCCCACCTCAGAACAGACGAGCTGAGTCATCTCGAGATGAAGACTTCGAGGAGTCAGATGAAGAAGAAGATAGATACCACCAGCCAAGGTGGTGTCCTGATGGACTCAGCCATTCTCAGAAGCGCAGGGTGCAGCGGCTACGAAACCTGGAGGAAGCCGAGGCGCAGTACCTGTACACGTTGAGGAAAGCACGGCCCGATCTGGCCGTGAAAGTTCAGCAAACGTTGGAGACGGAGGCGCGCCCACCGAAGAAAGTGTGGCGCCCCAAACAGACAAAAGCCGATGCAGAGGCATCGGCTGATACGAACATGGTGTTCATACTCCCGTCAGAGTTTTGTGCTCCAAAAGACGAGGAAGTGTCAGTGGCACAGTTTGACTGCGGTCCACGGCCAGTCATCTTTGAGAAGCCACGAGAGAGGAGCTACAGGCATTTGAAAGCCCTATACCTGAGAGGTTACATCAATGGGCAGCCTATCAGCAAGATGTTGGTTGACACGGGAGCGGCAGTCAATATAATGCCGTACTCCATGCTACGACGTTTGGGATGCTCTAACGAAGACTTGATCAAGACCAACGTCACATTAAGCGATTTCAATGGCCAAGCGTCAGAAGCAAAAGGTGTTCTGAATGTAGATTTAACCGTGGGCCGAAAAACCATCCCTACGTCATTCTTCATCGTCGACAACAAAAGAACTTACGCTGTCCTGCTAGGAAGGGATTGGATCCACGCTAAGTGTTGCATTCCATCCACAATGCACCAATGCATCATACAGTGGGATGGAGATGAAGTGGAGGTCGTTCATGCAGATGACTCAATCGAGATCTCACTGGCTGCCATGAATATTTGGGATGCAGACGACCAAGAGCCGCTCTCTGGAATCAGTTTGGACGGCTGTGAGCGGATCGAAGCTTCAAAAAACGGGGTGAGGCTGGTCTTATCCACCGGCCTGACAGAGTAGCAAGACCTGAGTCAGTAGACGTACGTGGCAAGGCCGATCCCTGCGATCGGCCCCAAAAAATAAAAATCAAGGATCTTACCTCAAGCATGTCACGTAGCCATAGTAGAGAACCAATAAGTTGTAAACCCTCATTGAGCATTGCAATGAAAAAGGAGGCCGATTCCAGCGATCGGCCAAAATTATCCTCAACATGCATTTTGCCTGTGTTCAGCATTGATCTAGCAGGCGATGGAAAGCTGGGGTATGGGTTTACATCAGCTGATGAGCTGGAAGAGATTGACATTGATCCTGGGGATAAGCCACGACCAACATTTATCAGCAAAAAGTTAGATCCGCATCTGAGGGGCCTGATGATAGCCTTGTTGAAAGAGTACCCAGATTGTATTGCATGGGATTATACAGAGATGCCTGGGTTAGACAGGAGCATCATTGAGCATCGGCTCCCTCTGAAGAAAGGATTTCGGCCGGTCCAGCAGCGAGCACGACAGATGAAGGCCGAAGTCTTGGTAGAAGTCAAGAAAGAGATCGAGAAGATGTTGATCGCCGGGTTCATCAGGCCATGCAGGTACGCTGAGTGGATTTCCAATGTCGTACCTGTGGAGAAAAAGGATGGCCGATGGCGCGTCGCCATAGATTTTCGGAATCTCAATAGTGCCACTCCAAAGGATGAATATCCAATGCCAGTAGCAGAGACGTTGATCAATGCAGCTGCTGGTCAAAGAGTTTTAAGTTTCATGGATGGCAATGCCGGCTACAACCAAATCTTTATGGCTCCAGAAGATATACACAAGACTACATTCCGAGTGCTAGGCTCGATGGGCTTGTTTGAATATGTAGTCATGACATTTGGACTGAAGAATGCCGGCGCAACATACCAAAGAGCCATGAATTACATCTTTCATGATTTAATCGGCAAATTGGTGGAGATTTACATCGATGACGTGGTGGTCAAGTCTCGTTTCGGTGGACGGACACTTGGAAGATTTGCGACACGTCCTGGACCGAACTAGGAAGTTCGGACTAAGAATGAATCCAAAGAAGTGTGCCTTTGGTGTGACGGCCGGTCAGTTCCTGGGTTTCTTGGTTCATGAACACGGAATTGAGATCGGCCTGAAAAGTCAAGAGGCAGTGCGAACGATGAAGCCACCCACCACGAAGAAGGAGCTCCAGTGTCTCATCGGCAAAATCAATTTCGTCAGAAGGTTTATCTCCAACTTGTCAGGACGAATCGAGCCGTTCATGGGATTGGTCAAAATCAAGTCTGATGAGGAGTTTCGCTGGGGGGCAGAGCAACAACGAGCATTTGACGATATTAAGGAGTACCTAACGAAGCCACCTGTGTTGGTTCCGCCGCAGCAAGACAGGCCATTCTACATTTACTTGTCAGTAGCTGACACCTCCATCGCGTCAGTGGTGGTGCAGGTTTATGATGGTCTGGAAAAAGTGGTTTTCTACCTCAGCAGAAGGATGTTGGATGCAGAAACGAGGTACCCTGAGATCGAGAAGTTGTGCCTCTGTTTGTTTTTCACCTGTACCAAGCTCCAGCACATCTTGCTGTCAGCGGAGATTATCGTCATATGCAAATCAGATGTCATCAAGCACATGCTGTCGGCTCCTGTATTGAAAGGCCGACTCGGCAAATGGATGTTTGCATTATTGGAATTTGATATCCGGTATCAGCCTGCGAAAGCAGTCAAGGGACAAGCGTTGGCCGATCTTATTGCTGAACGAATAAACACGGACGTAGCAGCACTATCGGTGCGTGCATGGGCCATGTTCTTCGATGGATCGGTCTGTGATGATGGTTGCGGCATCGGCGTGCTACTCGTGTCGCCTCGGGGGGCAACATATTCCTTCTCCATCAGGCTATCTACCCCTTGCACCAACAATGTTGCTGAGTATGAAGCGATATGCAAGGGAATGGAGTTGCTATTGGACGCTGGGGCAGAGGCAGTTAAGATCTTTGGAGACTCCAAATTGGTGATTTCTCAACTCACGGAGGAGTACAAATGTGAGAGCGAGTCGCTCTTCCCATTATGGATACAATGCCGTGAGCTGATGGCACAGTTCAGGTATATAAACTTCAATTGGATCCCAAGGTCGCAAAATACCGAGGCGAACGATCTCGCACAGACGGCGTCAGGATACAAGGACGTAGCAGATGGAGCCGATTTTCAGGTGCAGTTCATGGAACCAGATGATTGGAGAGCCGATATCTTCAATTACTTGAAAGATCCGGCTCGGGGGCACCTAAACGGATAAGATACAGGGCCATGAAGTACGTCCTGATTGGCGATGACATGTTCTACAGGACTTTGGAAGGGTTACTTCTCAAATGTTTGAGACCAGCCGAGTCCAATCGGCTCTTGCATGAGGTGCATGAGGGTGCCTGTGGAACTCACCAATCGGCTCATAAGATGAAGTGGCTGATCAGGCGATCGGGATTTTATTGGCCCACCATGCTTGAAGATTGTTTCAAGTACTATAAAGGGTGTCAAGCATGTCAGAAGTTTGGGAGCATTCAGATGGTACCTGCGTCAGCAATGAATCCCATCATCAAACCTTGGCCATTCCGAGGTTGGGGCATGGATATGATCGGCAAAATTCATCCTGCATCGAGCAAAGGCCATGAATGGGTTCTGGCCATTACAGATTACTTCACTAAATGGGTGGAGGCCGTCCCTATGAAGTCAGTAGCATGGAAAGATGTCATCAGTTTCGTAATGGAACATGTCATTGATACGTCCAATTTGCATCACTATTTTATATCATAATTTGTTGTTATTCATTGATATATTTCATATTGGGACACAATACTTATGTTATTTCATCTATTTTGCATGTTTCATGATTATTTGGAGATTGAGCACCGGAGCCGGGATTCTGCCGGAAAAAGCACCCGTCGGGATGCGATATTTCGGAAGATCAACTGGTGGAAGGAAGTTTTACGGAAAATCCTATTTTTCCGGATGACGGAGGAAGCCGA
>NC_061510.1:206031711-206060515 GCF_022539505.1 Lolium rigidum
ATGCATTTATCTATTCTGTTATGTGATCAAAGTTGAGAGTGTCCACTAGTGAAAGTGTAATCCCTAGGCCTTGTTCCTAAATATCGCTATCGCCGCTTGTTTACTCGTTTTACTCGTGTTACTACCGATGCGTTACTACTGCTTGTTTACTTGTCCTGGGCAAAGCACTTTTCTGGTGCCGTTGCCACTTGCTCATATATATTCATACCACCTCGTATTTCACTATCTCTTCGCCGAACTAGTGCACCTATTTGGTGTGTTGGGGACACAAGAGACTTCTTGCTTTGTGGTTGCGGGGTTGCATGAGAGGGATATCTTTGACCTCTTCCTCCCCGAGTTCGATAAACCTTGGGTGATCCACTTAAGGGAAAACTTGCTGCTGTTCTACAAACCTCTGCTCTTGGAGGCCCAACACTGTCTACAGGAAAAGGAGGGGGCGTAGACATCAAGGTATTTTCTGGCGCTGTTGCCGGGGAGGAAAGGTAAAAGGTACTCACACTCCGGATCTCGGCTACTAAGCTATTTTCCCGTTGTAAGTACTCGAAGCTATTTCCTTTAGATCCTGCAATTGCATCTTTTTGTTTCTTGTTTACACTAGTTTGGCATAATGGACAAAAATGAGCTTCTTATGCTATTTCCTGATTTAAAACATGGATTGTTTGATGCGAAAATTAAAAAACCTATGGAATCTTATTTGCGTGCTGGTAGTAATATTAGTATGAACGCTTTGAACACCATTGTTGATAATAATATAGAAAGTTCTAAGCTTGGGGAAGCTGGCTTTGATGAGCATGATCTTTTTAGTCCCCCAAGAATTAAGGAGAAAATTTTCTTTGATGATACTTTGCCTCCTATTTATGATGATTATAATGATAGTAGTCTTTTGGTACCACCTACTATGGAGAGTAAATTTTGTTGTGATTATACTATGCCTCCTACACTTGATGAGAATAATAATGATAGCTACTTTGTTGAATTTGCTCCCACTATTACTAATAAAATTGATTATGCCTATGTGGAGAGTAATAATTTTATGCATGAGACTCATGATAAGAATGCTTTATGTGATGGTTATATTGTTGAGTTTGATCATGTTGCTACTGAAAGTTATTATGAGAGAGGAAAATATGGTTGTAGAAATTTTCATGTTACTAAAATGCCTCTCTATGTGCTTAAATTTTTGAAGCTATACTTGTTTTATCTTCCTAATCTTGTCACTTTGCTCTTCATGAATTTATTTGTGTACAAGATTCCTCTTCATAGGAAGCATGTTAGACTTAAATGTGTTTTGTATTTGCCTCTTGATGCTCTCTTTTACTTCAAATACTATTTCTTGCGTGTGCATCATTAAAACTGCTGAGCCCATCTTAATGGCTATAAAGAAAAGAACTTCTTGGGAGATAACCCATGTGTTATTTTGCTACAGTACTTTGTTTTATATTTGTGTCTTGGAAGTTGTTTACTACTGTAGCAACCTCTCCTTATTTTAGTTTTGTGTTTTGTTGTGCCAAGTGAAGCCTCTAATCGAAGGTTGATACTAGATTTGGATTTCTGCGCAGAAACAGATTTCTATCTGTCACGAATCTGGGCTGTTTTCTCTGTAGAAAAATCAGAAAACTATGCCAATTTACGTGCGTGTTCCTCAGATATGTACGCAACTTTCATTAGTTTTGAGTTTTCTGATCTGAGCAACGGAAGTATTTATTAAAAATTCGTCTTTACGGACTGTTCTGTTTTGACAGATTCTGCCTTTTATTTCGCATTGCTTCTTCGCTGTGTTGGGTGGATTTCTTTGTTCCATTACCTTCCAGTAGCTTTGGGCAATGTCCAGAAGTGTTAAGAATGATTGTGTCACCTCTGAACATGTGAGTTTTTGATTATGTACTAACCCCTCTAATGAAGTTTATGAGAAGTTTGGTGTGAAGGAAGTTTTCAAGGGTCAAGAGAGGAGGATGATATACTATGATCAAGAAGAGTGAAAGCTCTAAGCTTGGGGATGCCCCGGTGGTTCACCCCTGCATATATCAAGAAGACTCAAGCGTCTAAGCTTGGGGATGCCCAAGGCATCCCCTTCTTCATCGACAACATTATCAGGTTCCTCCCCTGAAACTATATTTTTATTCCATCACATCTTATGTGCTTGGCTTGGAGCGTCGGTTTGTTTTTGTTTTTTTGTTTTGTTTGAATAAAATGGATCCTAGCATTCACTTTGTGGGAGAGAGACACGCTCCGCTGTAGCATATGGACAAGTATGTCCTTAGGCTTTACTCATAGTATTCATCGCGAAGTTTCTTCTTCGTTAAATTGTTATATGGTTGGAATTGGAAAATGATACATGTAGTAATTTGCTATAATGTCTTGGATAATGTGATACTTGGCAATTGTTGTGCTCATGTTTAAGCTCTTGCATCATATACTTTGCACCCATTAATGAAGAAATACATAGAGCATGCTAAAATTTGGTTTGCATATTTGGTCTCTCTAAAGTCTAGATAATTTCTAGTATTGAGTTTGAACAACAAGGGAGACGGTGTAGAGTCTTATAATGTTTACAATATGTCTTTTATGTGAGTTTTGCTGCACCGGTTCATCCTTGTGTTTGTTTCAAATAACCTTGCTAGCCTAAACCTTGTATCGAGAGGAAATACTTCTCATGCATCCAAAATACTTGAGCCAACCACTATGCCATTTGTGTCCACCATACCTACCTACTACATGGTATTTCTCCGCCATTCCAAAGTAAATTGCTTGAGTGCTACCTTTAAAATTCCATCATTCACCTTTGCAATATATAGCTCATGGGACAAATAGCTTAAAAACTATTGTGGTATTGAATATGTACTTATGCACTTTATCTCTTATTAAGTTGCTTGTTGTGCGATAACCATGTTCACTCGGGGACGCCATCAACTACTCTTTGTTGAATTTCATGTGAGTTGCTATGCATGTTCGTCTTGTCTGAAGTAAGAGAGATCTACCACCTTATGGTTAAGCATGCATATTGTTAGAGAAGAACATTGGGCCGCTAACTAAAGCCATGATCCATGGTGGAAGTTTCAGTTTTGGACAATATCCTCAATCTCATATGAGAAAATTAATTGTTGCCACATGCTTATGCATAAAAGAGGAGTCCATTATCTCGTTGTCTATGTTGTCCCGGTATGGATGTCTAAGTTGAGAATAATCAATAGCGAGAAATCCAATGCGAGCTTTCTCCTTAGACCTTTGTACAGGCGGCATGGAGGTACCCCATTGTGACACTTGGTTAAAACATGTGCATTGCGATGATCCGGTAGTCCAAGCTAATTAGGACAAGGTGCGAGCACTATTAGTATACTATGCATGAGGCTTGCAACTTGTAAGATATAATTTACATGATACATATGCTTTATTACTACCGTTGACAAAATTGTTTCATGTTTTCAAAATAAAAGCTCTAGCACAAATATAGCAATCGATGCTTTTCCTCTATGGAGGACCATTCTTTTACTTTTATTGTTGAGTCAGTTCACCTATTTCTCTCCACCTCAAGAAGCAAACACTTGTGTGAACTGTGCATTGATTCCTACATACTTGCTTATTGCACCTATTATATTACTCTATGTTGACAATATCCATGAGATATACATGTTACAAGTTGAAAGCAACCGCTGAAACTTAATCTTCCTTTGTGTTGCTTCAATGCTTTTACTATGAATTATTGCTTTATGAGTTAACTCTTATGCAAGACTTATTGATGCTTGTCTTGAAGCACTATTCATGAAAAGTCTTTGCTATATGATTCACTTGTTTACTCATGTCATATACATTGTTTTGATCGCTGCATTCACTACATATGCTTTACAAATAGTATGATCAAGGTTATGATGGCATGTCACTCCGTAAATTATCTTTGTTATCGTTTTACCCGCTCGGGACGAGCGGAACTAAGCTTGGGGATGCCGATACGTCTCCGACGTATCGATAATTTCTTGTGTTCCATGCCACATTATTGATGTTATCTACATGTTTTATGCACACTTTATGTCATATTCGTGCATTTTCCGGAACTAACCTATTAACAAGATGCCGAAGTGCCGCTTGTCGTTTTCTGCTGTTTTTGGTTTCGTAAATCCTAGTAACGAAATATTCTCGGAATCGGACGAAATCAACGCCCAGTGTTCCTATTTTGCCCGGAAGCATCCGGAACACCCGAGAGCCGCGAGGGAAGCCTCGGGGGCCCCACACTACACCCGGCGCGGCCAGAGGGGGCCGCGCCGCCCTATGGTGTGGTGGCCCCGAGCCCCCTCCGAGGCTGCCCTTCCGCCTATTTAAAGCCTCCATCGCGAAAACCCTATCACGTTCGACGAAACCCACGAAACCTTCCGCAGCCGCCGCCATCGCGAAGCCAAGATCCGGGGGACAGGAGTCTCCGTTCCGCACGCCGCCGGACGGGGAAGTGCCCCCGAAGGCTCCTCCATCGACACCACCGCCATCTCCATCAACGCCGCTCGTCTCCCATGAGGAGGGAGTAGTTCTCCATCAAGGCTCGGGGCTGTACCGGTAGCTATGTGGTTCATCTCTCTCCTATGTACTTCAATACAATAATCTCATGAGCTGCCTTACATGATTGAGATTCATATGATGATGCTTGTAATCTAGATGTCGTTATGCTAGTCAAGTGAATTTTACTTATGTGATCTCCGGAGACTCCTTGTCCCACGTGTGTAAAGGTGACGAGTGTGTGCACCGTGTGGGTCTCTTAGGCTATATTTCACGAATACTTGTTCACTCGTTATGAATGGCATAGTGAAGTGCTTATTTATATCTCTTTATGATTGCAATGTGTTTTGTATCACAATTCATCTATGTGCTACTCTAGTGATGTTATTAAAGTAGTTTTATTCCTCCTGCACGGTGTAATGGTGACAGTGTGTGCATCCGTGTTAGTACTTGGCGTAGGCTATGATTATGATCTCTTGTAGATTATGAAGTTAACTATTGCTATGATGGTATTGACGTGATCTATTCTTTCTACATAGTGTGAAGGTGACAGTGTGCATACTATGTTAGTACTTGGTTTAGTCGAATTGATCTTTCATGCACTCTAAGGTTATTTAAATATGAACATTGAATTGTGGAGCTTGTTAACTCCGGCATTGAGGGTTCGTGTAATCCTACGCAATGTGTTCATCATCCAACAAGAGTGTAGAGTATGCATTTATCTATTCCGTTATGTGATCAAAGTTGAGAGTGTCCACTAGTGAAAGTGTAATCCCTAGGCCTTGTTCCTAAACATCGCTATCGCTGCTTGTTTATTGTTTTATCGTGTTACTACTCGCTGCGTTACTACCGCTTGTTTACTCGTCCCGGGCAAAGCACTTTTCTGGTGCCGTTGCCACTTGCTCATATATATTCATACCACCTGTATTTCACTATCTCTTCGCCGAACTAGTGCACCTATTTGGTGTGTTGGGGACACAAGAGACTTCTTGCTTTGTGGTTGCAGTGGTTGCATGAGAGGGATATCTTTGACCTCTTCCTCCCTGAGTTCGATAAACCTTGGGTGATCCACTTAAGGGAAAACTTGCTGCTATTCTACAAACCTCTGCTCTTGGAGGCCCAACACTGTCTACAGGAAAAGGAGGGGGCGTAGACATCAATCCCACTATCGTGTAACCGGGCCGGCCTACTAAAGAAGTGGGCCGGCACAAAATGAAAGTGGGTCCCACACTACTGTAAGTGGGCCGGCCCAATCTGTTGTAGTGCCCTACTTGTTTGACTAGTCAACTTGCATTAAATTTCATGAGCCTAAAATCTGATATCAATGATACACACAATTACATACACAAATAAAACAAGTAGGAAAATTACAAGGCAATTAATGTGCATAAATAAAAAAATTACATAGAATCATTGAGGACTTCTATTAGCATCATCAATAACACGTTGACATTTGGCAATCGCCTTGAATGAATCTTGTGTACTCTTTGTCAACATATCAGCTACAGATCTTAAAGCAGCAATACCATGTCTTTTATAAAGTACAGCCTTGAGATATTTACTTGTTTGATGAAAGAAATGGTCTAGGTTGACGGCTATGAGAAGATGCATCGAAGAAATATCGGAACTTTTTGTGGGCCTCACTTCTAATGAAGATTGCTTCATCACAACTGCATTCTGATAATAATGCAAAAAGACTTAAACGATGAACTATGCAAACATTTATTATGCAATGTAGATATAAGATAATAACAAGTTGCATAAATAAGACAATGTATGGAACTTGTACTAAGCACAAACTTACATCATAATGTTGCACAGTGGTCGCTACGGATCCTTTTTGGCGACTATCTTCTAATGATGATCTGCTTCATTAAAACCGCATTCCGGTAACATTGCAAACATAGTTACAACAATTAACTATTCAAACATGTATTACGCAATGTAGAGATCGGATAACAAGCATGTAGCGTAAATAAGCACAAGATAAGATAAGATGCATGTACTAAGCACATACCGGCTCGCTCGCAGTCCTTCTCTTGCGTGCACTAGTCGTGGTCAACATGCCTCGTCATTTTAGGTTCAGCCATCAAGTGAAATGCTAATCCTCCTGCTCCATTGTCCTTAATCCGTGTTTAGATATCACATTTAAGACCAAGTCAGCTGGTTTCAAATAACAAAAAACTTGAGCTGTCAAATGAATAAGCCAATATTTACCAGATATCAGATTAAAACCAACTAGATGTTGCTTTGCATGAGATACGAATTTCAGACATTCAGATTTAGAGTAGGGTAATGCCAAGGTTTTCCACATAAAGTAAACTGGCATTAAGAATGACCAAATGTCGTGTTCAAATCACCTTCGCAGCTTTCTCCAAGACAAGCATATCAAATAGGCAGAAAGATAGTAAAGCATGAATGGCATTGCTATGGCAGGGTTCCAAGTGTTAATCTCTTGCATAAGGAACAATGCATATAGGTTATAGATAATAACGGAAGTAAACTCGCCAAAATTACCAACCAAGAACTCAGATTCCAACCTTCCCTAGCGTCCCCGCCGTTAATGTTGGATGTTCTAATAAGTGGTTCGCATGATCAATCCCTAGGAAAAATAACATTGACAAGTCGGCCTACGATAATACAAAGACCAGACATGCACGCAGCAATAACTATATAAGCTAAAGACGAGGTATAAGAGCAAGCAGATTGGAAATGCACATACATGATTATAAAAGCAGTGTGAGAATAGCAGACACGAGAAAACAGCTAGCGGCTAGCGGTGAGCTAATGACGTGGTATAAGAACAAGCAGATTGGAAATGCCCATAGCATGACTATAAAAACAGTGCGACAATAGCATGCGAGTACAAAAACGAGTTGACGACAAATGAATGGGTATAAGGCTATAAATATGTGGATGCACACAGGTGTCAGTAGAATGAACAGGATGGTAGCGACCGGATAATGCTTTTGTACTGTACAATATTTAAACAAACTTCATGCGAAGCAACACATCAAGAATGTTAACGGTATATGAGATCTGCAAATAACTACACAAAACATGGCTAAAGAAACACCGCGATCTAACGGGCCAGCGTACTAACCAAGCTCCGGCGGGGTGGACGGGGGCGGCAACTTGCATTCCAGCGGCGGCGAACGCGGGAGACGATGAATCGACCCTGTTTCGCAGAAGCGGGCGTTAGGGAAGCAGATCCGGTTGGCCGGCAAGGGATTCGGTGAAGTTGATACAGCCCGCTGCGCCGAGGTAGTCGGTGGCGAGGTCGGCGGTGAAGCGGATCCGTCGATGGCGAGGTCGGCGGTGAAGCGGATCCGTCGGTGGCGAGGTCGGCGGTGAAGCGGATCCGTCGGTGACGAGGGCGGCGGGGAGCGGATCGGTGGGTGGACAGCCAATACGATCAAGGCTACGCTGTGGAGGAGTATGCCGGCGGCGAAGCGAGATCTAGTACTCGTAGAGAGTCGAGCTTTGGCGTGTGAGAGTATTTTTGAGCTAATGGGGCGAATGGTTGGTGGGTGGGTGTGGGCCTGTGGGGAGGGTTCGAGATCTAGGCAAGATATTTCATTGTTACCGAATGAGCCCTCCATGGTCGGTGGGTTGTAGCTTCCGGACCAGGGTTAAAAGGGTAAACCTGGTCACGGGATTTTCGAATGGATGCGGCGGGATGATTTGGCGCGCGGCCGAAATTTTCACTTTCAAGCTACGAGCAGAACGACAAAAATAATGTTCTTCCCCAGGGAGCTCTCATTTCTTCCTCTTCTCTTTCTCTCTCGAGTCTCTCCCACTCCCCCGGCTCCTCTACCCCTTCTCTCCGGCGGCCTCGCCGGCCGGAGACGAGGCCGACTTCTCTCTGGTATATTGTACACCCTCCGAACTAAATTAATTGATTCAACTTTCCTTAGACGTGTATGTATCTAGAGTAAAAACATGTGTGGATACATCCATATTTAGATAAGCAAAGTTGAGTCAGCTAATTTGGATCGAGAGGAGTTAGTGTTGTTGTAAGCTTAGATCCGAGTGTTTCCCATGAGCGAGAATGGCGCAATGGAGTCGGGGATCTCGTCATCGGCTTCGGATCCGGCCTATGGTGAATCCGGCGGATCTTGCCGGCCAAACCCCGATCCGGTGCCATCAATGTGATGGCGCTAACGGTGAGGCTTGCTTTGGTCGGTGCTTCGGATCCGGCCAATGGGGAAGTCAAGCTCGCTAAAGTTCACAAGCTCGGGGCATACGACGGCGTCATCCGTCTTGCCCGTGCGGATCTTGGCCTTTCGGCGGCCCTTCTCGCAGCCAATATGCCGTTGCCGAGGCCCTTCTTCTCCTTCGTCCCGGCGACTACCGGCGACACCGTCCCAAGTGGTGCGTCCCCGGCGACGGAGTTGCTCGGAAAGGATGCGGAGCGAGAGATCTGATGTGCGGTCGAGAAGGACTCGATTGATTTTCTTCTATATGTTTTGGGGTCCTTTTTGTAAAGTTGCAGGTTCTATTAGTTATTGTCTAGTACTTTTGGTCCTCTATGTAATTTTTTGGACTAGTTTCAATTGGCACTGATAAACTTGAATTTTGACAAGTTCACGGGGAAAAAAATTCCTTTGCACATATGGCCTATCATGTATAAACATTCTTGAGATTTAAACTATACTAGGAAATATACCAGTGCGTTGCAACGGTAAAACTATTGGTGCCACAGAGGCACACAACGTTGTCCTTGGTAGTGCCATAGACAATATTTAAATTTGCAATTCAAATACATAGTTTAAATTCCAATTCCAATTATTATGTACATATGTATATACAAATGCAAACATAAGATGTGAATCAAGAGAGATAAAAACACACTGGATCTCTAGCAAACATGTGTGTGTTGCAGACTTGCAATAGAAAAAAATATATTCCTCACTGGGAACCAACCCACCAATTTTTTTGGCGGGAAGCCCGTGTGTTGGACATTTTTTGCTTACCTTCTCCAATCTTCCTAGACCGAAGGCTTCCACTACTTACATGGCATTTTTATTATTAACTGAAAATACTAAAATGAAATGAGTTGCTCCAAGGGAAAGTATTTGCAACACGCATAAATCTAGTTTATTTATGAGGAGCTACGTATTGGTACCATCAGTAAGAGAACTTGGTGAACAGTACTTGGCCAACAATTGCAATGTATGTTCTAGTTGGCAGAGTATGTATACGCATTTTGTTGTCCTCACATGGCTACAGAGTGTGATGCAATAAAATTTGTCAGTCCAAACAGCTGAGCTAATAAGCATAATGTGGACGCCTAGCACTGAGATTATTCACATCAGCACCATGTGTTTGGCCTGCCCGATTGTGGCTGTGAAAAACGTCACAACATAGATGTCACTGAGAGTGAACGGTGCAGAGTAGCAAGCCGAAATCGCGAGATTGACATAGGCGATTTAGAAGGCCCTGACGTAGCTGAATCGATGGTAGACGAGCTCATGGTCATCAGCGCGGCATATGGATTCCCATGGATTTGTAGAGGCGCAACTCAGGTGGTGGATGTGTACTCTATCATGAAACCCGCCTGCAGCGCACCGGGAGGCCGCCATGCGGAGACTGATCACCGCAAATCCGTTGAGGCGTTTGACGCCGGCATCAACAGTCTCGCCCATGGACGAGACAGCAGCAGCCCTGGCCATCTCGTCCAGCCGGTGGAGCCTCAAAACCATGGCGTGCTTCCCAGGCTCGGCGCCGTCGCGTGGTTGGAGCGCCTGTGAGAGCTGGCCGGCAAGGGAACACCGCCGTCTCCGAGCGATGCCATCAAGGGAATCGCCGATTCATCACAAAGACACAAACTCTAAGATCTGGACACACAAACGAGGCGTGCGGCTTCGTAGGGGCAAGAAGGAGCCTGTCGACTGACGGTCGCCGCAACACCCAGGCGTGCGACGAGGCAGAGGTCTGACATGCCAGACAATCAAAAAGGTCATGGACGGATGGGAGCAGAGCATCCATCGATGCACGGATCGGGGCGGAGGCCACCGACGAGCAGGGAGGTGCCGGCTCATAGCAAGCCAGGGAGGAACGGATCGTGGCGAAGCTTTTCGGCGACCAGGAACGTGCTCGGGCGGTGCGGTGGGCCTGATCTGTCTCGCCGCGGTCAGATCGACGCAAGGGCGAGGCCGCAATGTTGGCAGCCGGGTGCCCGGGTTTAGAGCTGGGGATATGGCGTTGAACGAACCGTTAATTGACTTGCCGGTGGCAGATGCTGTAATATCTACGAAAATTGAGGGCAGTAAAAAACGGACCAACAAGAAACTCTTTTGCTTTTATTAGGTACTAGGACAATGCCCGCCGCGTTGCAGCGGCAGGGCAAAATATATTGGCTTCAAAATAGAAAATAAAAATTGCTCTAGCAATATTGTAGAATAAGCTAATTTTTTTACATGGAGACTACCACGTGCAGCGCTGCACCCACCTCTCGCCGCCGCAGCCGGTGCCTTACGGGCGGACACCGACGGCATCGACCGGGATACAACGAAATTCCCTGAGTGTGGCTGGTCACCTCACCGCGGTCCTTGAGGAGCACGGCCAGCCGAGCGGCTGAGAGGGAGACCAGAGAGATGCCCACTTTGAGACCTTGCCGGTCGATGGAGACGATGGTCATCGTCGAAGGACGGGCATCCCTTTCCGCTCATAGACCTCCTCCTTCCCGTAGGATCCCGCCTCGCCCCTCTTGGAAGGAATCAGTATGGCATCGCTCTTTCGTCCGAGCGAGGCCCCGTCCGCTCGCTCACTCACGCGTCAACCGCCCCTTGCTCCACGTGTCAACCGCGCGTAGGGTAGGGTTGGGGCGTATCGGGACATAAATATACCGCTGAATGTGTTCAAGACACATAAGCTGAATGTGTTGAGGAGACATAAGCTGCCGCTGAATGTCTCTCTAAAATTTATCTCTATATATCGACCTTGAAAGCTCTCTATTTCACTTTTCACCAACGGCTTGCGATAAAATCTCAAAATTTTCTGTCTACATTGAAGTTTTTGACAGATCTACACTCTATTAATTTGTTGTATATTTACAAAATAAATGCAGCAGTCATAATTTATTGGTTTATTTGCAACAACTTTATGAACAATAATGTAAGTATCATTATCTCCAAATATCTATATAATTTTGCAGAATGTAAGAAACCGAAATCTCTCAGTAATTGATTCAAAATTTGTCAACAATTTAGAGCATCTTGTATATTAATTGTTTTACAACTTTTAGTACTAACCATTTTATAATCTAGCAACTAATGAAATGAGTTCCTGCGCCAAAGTGAGTGAAGAAATTACGAAATTACAACTCCCAGTAACCATTTAATAATGGGAAAATTAGATCCATACCATTAAAAGATCACATCTTTAGAAAAATACCATCGAAAAATTGTGCTTTAGAAAAATACCATTGAAAGGCAGCTCCGTTACTGATTTCTACCACTCCCGTGAAACCGACGTTAAGTCGGACCAATCGTTCGGGCTCAAAATTGAGCGCAACACACGCATCCGGAACACGCCATGGCCGGAGCTCAAAGAAAAACACGTCATGACCGGAGCGAACTGCCATACCCGCGCTTGCTCGCGCCGCCCCTTGAGGAGCCGCGCCGCGGCGCCCGTCGTGGAGCTCCGTGCCGGCCTTGGCGGATCTCGTCGCGCCGCCCCCGTAGGATCTCTCCCGCGGCCGGCCCCGGCCGGAGCATACCCTCGCCGCTCCTTGAGGAGCTCTCCTCGCTCCGGCCCGTCGTGAAGCTCATCGGCGCCGGCACGTCGCCGTGGACGCCCGCGCCGGCCTTGGCCAATCTCGTCCGCGCCGCCTCCCGTAGGACCTGCGCTGCTCCGTTGCGGAGCTCGTCTGTGCCGGCAACTTATCTGTGGTCGCCCGCGTCGCGCCATGGTCAGAGCAGCGGTGGCTGGCACTCGCAGCGCTAAGGCTCTCAACCGCTACCAAAGGTCCAGTTCACGTGAAGATCACGGTAGTGGTACAAAACAATAACGGAGATAACTTTCAGTGGTATTTTTCCAAAGAGCAATCTTTCAATGGTATTTTTCTAAAGATGTGATCTTTTAATGGTATGATCTAATTTTCCCAATAATAATCTAGCAACTATTGGAATGAGTTGTTGTGTCGAAGTGAGTGAAGAAAGCACGAATCAGATCTGGAAGCTGATACATATCGAGAGAGGCTTCAAGAAGAACAATCAAGGAGTAGCGGTAGGCTCCCCAGCATCTAGCAACTAAGTAGCTCAATCCTCTACCGATTAGCTCTCTTTGAGCGGAAACTACCGATTAGCTAATCCACTGTGTGGATTGGCTTGTGGCACGGGACATAGGAGGAGGTCAGCCGGAGGAGCTTCCTCACGCGTCATGGAGGAGTCCAGCCCCGCCGGCCGCCTCCCCGAGCTGCTCCGGGAAAGGCAGCCTACGGCAGGCCGGGGCAGCTCCGGCCCAGCCTGTTGGGGCACCGCAACGAGGCCGAGGCGTGCTCGTGAGTAGCCGCTAGCGAGTCGCTCTGACTTTCGACCCGAGCATGAAAGCTACGGGAGAGAATGGAAGCAAAGCAAGTGGTCGCAGACTGCAATCTTGGGTCGAGCTCTATGCAAGGGGATTGGAGGGGGCTCCGGCGAGCTCGATTGGGGGGATTGCAAGGCGGCGCGGGCGGGCTCAAGGCAGGGGATTTGGGGCGGTACTTGTGAGATCGAGGCAGGGTATGAGAGTGGCCGAGATCGGGAAGGGAACTTCGGCAGGGATAGAGAGGCAGGCCGGCGATCTTGGTGAAAGATGTGGCGAGTGGAGACGCACAAGGCCAGATAGAGCGCAGGAGGAAGGAGATGGGGACAGGCGAAGGCACGGGAAAATATCTTCCGTTTGGGATCGAACAGTTTTTTTCACTTACCGGTGGCAGTGCTGTAATTTAAATGAAAATCAAGGGTAGAAAAAAACGGACCAACAAGAAGCCCTTTTGCTTTTATTATTAGGTATAGACTAGCACAAATACCCGTGCGTTGCAACGGATAGAAAAATTTAGATTTACATACATGCAAAAAAAATGGCAAGAAGTCAAAACACTGAACGGGCAATAGTAAATAGCTGGATCCTATCTTTCCCCCACATTTTCCAAAACGCAGTTCCATGGAAGGGGTGGAAATGATGGTCATGTGAACAAAATTAGTAGAATGATACCGTTCAGATCCGGGTACACGTTTCGTCGACCTTGCACACGAAGATGATAATAATTTGACAAAATAATTATTTAGAGAACATGAAACCAGTCATTCATGGTGGAAAAATCTCCTCACACACCATGAGCAGCAAAATAAACATCACATGTGACCAGGGGCGGTGTAGAAATTGAGATTAGCCGGGACAAATATTTATAATTTAAATTTTTGAAGGAACAAATAAGTCGGATATTTGTATACATATGAATTTAGCTAAATCTATGATATCATTTTATGGATTGAGGTAATATAAAAAATGTAAGTGCGTTGTTACGGGTTGATATTTATTGAGACTAAACATTCTTGACACAAACATAATTTAGACAAATATATATTTGAAAATTTTGCGCGCAAAAAGCTCAAGGCCGTCTTATCCTTTGACACATCCATCCCGGTGTCAAGAAAAAAACAACAATTAATTTTACGGGAGAAATTATGAGATCAAATCCAAGAGATCATATAAAGTGATTGATAATGACGACACCGCTCATTCTTCCAGATTGTCTCCTCGTCCGCTGCAAGGATGGTAAGTGTTATCTAGAAAATATGATAGCAAGAAATCTAACTTGAACCACATTTTAATTTAGGTCTAGTCGGTACTAACTAATTCGTGCACATAATATAGCATTTTCTTACCACGAAAATACCTCATGGACCATGTGTGTAGGCACACCCGCTTATCAAAAGATTGAAAAAATGCTACTTAAGAGATTTGAAAAAGCTTGGAATAATTTTTTGCATATTTATTATCTACTTACTTGTTTATGTCACCAATCATATGCAGTTGTTGACAAACTTTTTTGGCAGCGTTTTCATTAAACGTTTCCTCACCAAAGAGCCAACACGACTTCGGTCAGGCGCAACCGGCCTGCTGCTGATTGATAGTGACGACACCCTAATTCTGCCGTGCAACTGCGACACCTCACATCATTACCTGGCTCCTCTACTGCGGTCTTGGTCCCTTTCTTATCCTCTCAAGGTGCTCCGATTCCCTTCTTTGCGTTGTGCTCATGGTCAGCTCCCTCTCACTCGCTGTATTTATTTCGCTTGCATGATCGCCACCATCTTGTACGAGTTAATTAGTTCCAGATCATGCTGCTGCTTCTGGGCGGCTTGTCGATATGCAGTAAACTTGCACATAATGAAACGAGGTGGGACTAATCTGTCTCCTTTCGTACCAGTCCTAGGGACACGTGACCGAAGCGATCCAAAGGTTTCTGAATGCACAAGTGAAATCAGCCTCTCCCGCTGTTTTATACACGGTCCGGCCCAGACGATGGAATTACACAGTCCGGCCCAGACGATGGAATAAAGCCCACACGAAGCGATCTTCCAGCAGCGCATGGTCTGGCGAATCGTTTCTCACCTACGCGCGGTGGCAGTTCATGTAATTTGACGGAAAATTAAGGGCAGTTTAAAAACGGACGAAAATTTTGGGGAGAAAGCTTACTTCCTTTATTAGTAGGTATAGACTAGGACATTTGCCCGTGCTTCGCTACGGGTGAATATTTTGTATGTCATGGAAAAACTCATGTGCTAAAGTCAACAACCGTGTTGATTTTGCGCAACGCCACGCGTTGAGTTTTTAAGATTTGTGGACTATTTTACATGGAAGACTTCAAGTTATATTGATCTCTCATTGTTCAGCCCTTTACATTTTCAAATATAAATGGTCTATGTACAACTGCATGTTTTTTCTTGTTTTACGGAAATTATCACTAACGCATTAAGTGAATGAACGTTCAACCTTCTTCTCAAAAGGTGTTTCAGAAGCATTAGTCTCAAATGGCGCCCGTTGTACGCCAGGACTGCAGCAGCACAGAGGTTTCTAAAATTATCGATGAGTCTAAAATAATTAAATTTAAATCGAGAGTATAGGTGAGCCGCCTATCGGCAGGACGCCATCACACTACGCCATGAGCAGGAAGACTTAATCACTGGGATGCATATTAGTTTTGGTCAAAGTCAAACTTCATAAAGTTGTATACAAATTTATTAACTTTTATAATACCAAATGCATAAAATATGAAAATATATTTCATAATGGTTCTAAGAGCATTGGGTTGATGTTGTAGATGTTGATAAAATTTTATGTACATTTATTTGAAGTTTACAAAGTTTGAATTTAACAAAAGCTTATATGGAAACTTGGGAAGTCGACACTACTGTTCGCTTTTGTTTTACTAATTGGATTGGCTAGCCAGCTGGATGTGCGCCTATGCATGTGGATTTGTGCAGCCTGTCGTCAGCAATTCAACATACAAACAGAGCAATTCAACATACAAACAACACCATGCAGAAGGTAGATTAAGCTCATCGATGTTGAGCGGAGAGGTAACACCTGATGGCATATATTTTCGTCGTCGAACGTCGTTGGGGAGATCATCTGCCGCTGACGGTGGAAGGCCCTCACCGAAGTCCTGTCCTTGGACTTGTTCCTGTCAGGATTCAGCGAACGGGTCACTCTTGGGGTGTGTTCGTTTTTGGGATCAAGTGGAATGGAATGGAACGGGTTCCATTCCATTCCACTTGATCCTTGCGTTCGGTTGCTCTGGCAGGGAGAGAATGGAACTACAAAAAAATTTCATCAATTAGAGCCTAATCAATCTAATTAGAGCCTTGTTTCCACACATGGAGCTGGGGAGCGCGGCGGCGACCTCGGGTGCGGGTGGCGCATGGAGCTGGTGGCCGGCTGGCGGAGTCGGGCGGCGCCGGCGTGCTCGGGGCCGGAGCTGGGGTGGACTCCGCGCCTCCGCGCCTCGGGGCCGGAAGCCGGGGCGGCCTCCGGTCCGTGCCCGCAGTCCGGTCGGAGGGGAATGGGGGTGGGGCGGTGAGGGAGGCGAGCTCCGAGGGACGGCGGCGAGCTCGAGGGGGGATTGGGGCGGCGGCGAGCTCGGGGGAGGTTGGGGCGGCGGCGAGCTCGGGGGAGGTTGGGACGGGCGCATGACGGTGGTTAGCGAGCCAGTTTTCCTTAGCGCGTGGTTAGGCAGCCGTTCCACCTCGTCCGGCCGATTCGGCCGGACGGGTGCATTCCGAATCTACACAGAATATTCGTTTTTTAGGAACCGTTCCATTTCACCTGATCCCGAAACCGAACGCGAGAATGCTTCGTAAGAATGGAATGGTTTCCACTGGATCCCAAAAACGAACACACCCTTGAAGGACCACGCGCGCCGTCAATGCTGCAAGGTCCATGTCCAAACAATGTGCGCCGGTTGAGCTCCGGGACCAGGACCATGTACGTGAGTACGTCGGCACGTACATGCCGGCAGAGCCACGCGTAGACTTTGAACATGCTGCGTGCGCTAGCTGGGCTTCGTAGCCTCGTGCTATTTCTCGATCGTCATGCCTATACACGCACGCGCCTCCTTGACGCCGGCGAGTTCGGTCGCCCCCCGAGGCTGGCGCAGAACTACTCCATCAATGACTTCCTGCATGGCCGTGCGGGGGCAAAAAAGGACCAGGATCTGGTCTCTGACGTTCTCTCCCACCTGGCAGTGCGCTGCGTCGAGGGGGAGGTCTCCTTGTATCAGCTACGGATCTAAGAGCTTCGCCTCTGTACATGCCATCCAAGACCCTCGGCGTTCTGGAGCTCACCAACTGCAGCTGCCGTCGGCCTCTTTCCCGCGTAGATCGGTTGAGCAGTACCAGATTTCCAGTACGTCTTTGACGCCGCATCGGCACTCGTCGCCGTGCACCTTGACTCCGTTCTCCTCTCGCCGCTAGACCAGACGTCGACGAGATTGATACGGCGCGCTCCGTTTTCCGGCTGCCACCGACCGCCGGGCGATACTGCCAGTGTAGGTGCACCAACTCGAACGATCGTGTTGTGCTGAGGAAACACTGTGACGGCTGGTCTTTTAACACAGGATTCCTTTCTCGTACCGGAATACTTGCTTAGATCGCATCGATTGATTCCTTTCCTGACTGCGACAGACGGAAAGTGATCAGCCACCATGTCGGCTGCTAACTGGGCCAGGGGCCCGGGGGGAGCGACGAACGAAACGACCGTTATTCACTTAACGGTGGCAATTGCTGTAATTAGTCCATACAGTAGGGGCAAAAAAAAACGGACCGACAAGAAGCCTTATTTTCTTTATTATTAGGTATAGACTAGGACAATGCCCGCGCGTTGCTGCGGAAGAGAAAAACATGTTAACCTTAAAATTAAAATATTGCTCATGCGTGGCTATCGCCTATCGCCACCTTACCCGACTTCACGAAGGCCTTTGTCTACCTGGAGAATGATTTATATTCTGAATTGAATCATAAAATCACGCAATATTCTAGCAATAGTATCCCTTTAAAATAATAGCGAGAGCCAATGCATTACCTGCACTTAGGGCATGTATATGTGTCATGTGCACGACAGGGCTAGCTCGGTATTTTCTCTTTATCGAGATATGCCTCCTCGTTCGAGTAAATTCATCTTCATCGTGGTCTCCTCGTTTTTTGGTCGTCGAGTCTCGCGTCACTGTTTCCGGTCTTTGGTTTTGATCGTGCGGGAGAAACACTGGAGTAAATTCGTCTTCGTCGTAGTTGTCGATCTCATGTCCGCATTTCCAATCTTTTGGTTGTGATGGTGCGAGACAGACACCTCCCCTCGATTTGTATTTTCCCGGTGCAACGCACGAGTATTCCGTCACCCGTCTGCCCTGTGATGCAAATCCTACCTGTTCTCTGCGTTCAGGCCCCGATCAACTTTGACGGCGAAGCCCTGACCTAGTCAGAGACACTGCCACAACTATGATGGCACTCCATCCCACCATGGTTCCCCGCTCACCGCCGAATGAGCTGCTACAGATTATTATTTTTATTAAATACTTTTAGGACATCACTAAAGGTCATTTTCCTACATAATATTAAAAATCTCCTCTTCCCAATTAAATAGGATTTGGCGGTGGCATTTTTTTCACGTACATATACACCTCCCCATGTATGTGTGTTTGACGAAAATCAAATCAATTGACCAAACTAAATTCTTCAATTCACGACAAACTTGTAAACCCAAAATAGATAATTAAAAATATTAGGGTCCAAGAATAGAAGTGACGCGCCATGGCACCGGAAGATCTAGCTAGCTAGCCCCTGCCATGAATACAATTGAATCATGCAAGTTAGAGAATCTCCAACAGGCGCTGTATAAGCCCCGCGCGGCAAAAAAAAAGCGCCGGTTTGCCGCGCGCGGGCGCTGCCGCGCCGCTCCAACGGAGGCGGGAAAAAGGCGTGCGCGCTAAAAAAATTGCCACCCGCGCTTTCGCGCGGGAAACTTGCAACGTGCGAACGCGTCCGTCTCGCTCCGCCGTCCCCAAGAACGTCGCCCTTGTTCGTGCCTTCCTCGTCGTCCCCATCAGGTTCTATACCGGTGTTGTAGCCTCCACTGATATGCAATACAACATCGTCGCCGCCGATCCGACCGCGCTCCCTCGATTTTTCGATGTGCTTCGCCGTCAGACCATCCTCGCCACTTTCTGTCTTTCGTCTCTTTTCCTTTCTGTGTTTTCACCATCTCTTTGGCCACGGTGCTTGCCATTTTGAGGACACCTTGCTGATAATCATACAATTTGTAAGGTATATGAACCGGTAGAAGGCGACATATTGAGGCGAGGTGGGACTATTCAACGAAAAGGAATTCCTTGCCGATGCCACCATGCACAACGTCAGCTTCTATTTTTCTTTCCAGCCAAAAATTGTACTCCGTACCAGATCGGAGACGGGGTGAATTTCCTGGGCCTTGGCCCATTGGCGCGACCAGAGTGCCCCCGGATCATTGACGATGGGAACGGAAGGAAACGTTCGTAACGAATCATTATTCACTTGCCGGTGGCAGCGTTTGTAATTCATACTAACAAACGAGGGTATGTCTAAAACGGACGAAAAATCAGGGGAGAAACCTTCCTTCCTTTATTAGTAGGTATAGATAGATGTAATGTGCCATGCATTAACCCTAAACCATATATATGTAACTGTTGCGGTCAAAACCCACCGGCGGGCAGCGACGGGCAACACAGTAGAGCCGGGAACAACTTAGGGCTGCGGCTGGCCCTGGTCCCTCCGAGCGACGGCCCGCAAAGCCTCTGGTACACACGTCCGATGCCGATGCAAGGGCGTGCCACTCGACCTATACCCGGTCGGGAAGGTGATGGAGATGCCTCTCTTAGTTTCCTCGCATGGCATACACGTAAACATTAAATACGAGCCTCGATCGGCTCCGAGTTATCCCGTGAATCGACTCAAGGAGCCGATCCACCCATGATTCGTACGAGGTGCACGAATATATGGTGGTCCCGCTTGATCAAGATAAAGCTAATGCGATCTACGACGGTTTAGGGTTTTCACCGCATAATCGGATCATCCTACTCACGATTGGGCCTCGCGGCCACGCACGGTGATCGTAAGCCGATCCTAGACAAGGCCTAAAAACCAACACGAGGTTGATCCCCGAACATCCCGTCTAGGACTAGCAAACGACACCCTACGTGCCGCCGGATCCTCCAACCCTTTGTAAGGCCTAACTATTGCAGATATTAAACTAATCCTTGAAGAACAAGGAGCAACCGTAACGGATCGAATCTACTAAATAATGATCAAGCGGGTGCCGCCCCTACACCTAAGATAGGTGTAAGGGCGGCTAGACATGCAAGGGTTGCACTACGATAGCATATGATACGAAGAACAATGCTAACCCTAACATATCTAAGATAACTACGTTGCTCGCCATCAAAAAGGCTTCAGTACGAGCAACGCATGAACAACGAGCATAAGCTTAGGCCGCCTAGATCGCAAGATGCGATCTAGGCAGCATGATGCTTACCGGTAGAAACCCTCGAGACGAAGGAGTTGGCGATGCGCCGAGATTGATTTGTGGTTGAACGTTGGTTGTTGTTTATTTCATAAACCCTAGATACATATTCATAGTCCAGGGGACTTTCTAACGTGGGAATAATCCCAACCGTGCACGAGGCAAACTCTAACTAACCGACACGTAATCTACTATGTTACAGATACAAGGGCAAACTAGCCCAAACTCTTCGTGCAAGGCCGCTTCAGAGATCTTCCACGTGTAATCTTCCAAGCCCATCTCCCTTACGGCCCACCTCCTGATTTGGCCAAAATCTGGTGATAACACATGCCCCCCCTGGTTTTGGTAATGATAATTTCAAAACCACTCTGTTTTTCCTTCGAAGGGTCATGTCGTGGCAGAGCAGACCGTCGCAGTATTCTTCATCATGATGACTTGCCTTCTCACCTTCTCTGTATGATTTGACAATTTTGGCTCCATCCCTTCGGAAACTGCAATGGCATCAAATCTCTACTAGGCTCCTCTTTATTTAACCGTGCCGATTGATTAGCCCTCCTCATCCCCTTTCTCTGTTCTAGCTATCGGCACCAAAAAACCCTCTTCCCCTGTAGTAATGTCTTCCTCTTCCTCTGTCTCCTCCGGCCTCTCCCTCCAATCCTTCTCCTCGAGCGAGCCGGAGTGGAACTTCGATCATGCGCCAGAGGGCGACCTGCCTCTGACCGATGGGGAAGACGACCTCAAGTTCCTCGTCGAAGGGGAGCTGATAAGCGAAAGCGAAGACGACCTCCATCCCTGGGTGAAACCCACCTCCCCCGACGGGAAGGGGGAAGAAGAAGAAGTAGAGGAAGAAGAGGAAAAGGAGGAGGGCGGTCCCTCCTCCCCCGCTAAGCTTCTGCCGGCAAAGCGATTCCGCGCTTGGGCGGACAGCGAAGACGATGATGATGACGAGGAGGAGGAGGAGGAGGAGGAGGAAGATGAATCCTCCTCCTCCATCGGGTACCCGCCGACAAAGCGCTTCCGCTCTTGGGCGGACAGCGAGGATGATGATGATGACGAGGAAGACGAAGCTTCGGCCGAGGGCTGGGGCAGCAGCGACGAGGAACTTCCCGGGAGCAGCGCCGACGACATCGACGACGGCGACGATGAGGACAGCGACAACTAGTAGAGTAGGACTAGTAGTAGCAGTGCACTAGGCACTAGATCCCCCTTTTGAGAGTCATCGGCTCTTTCCTGTAAAGCCGCTCCTTTGAATTAATGAAAATTGTTCTTCCAATTTATCTTTCAATTAATCCAATTTCAATCCTTCCGCTTGCCACACCAAGACCGATAGCAACGTATCAGATTCTTTTTCCTTAGACGCCCATGAAGCCGGACTCAGATATCGATTAGACCGTTAGCCAAGCACTTCTCAAATTCAGACTGCGATTTGATACCTGACCATAATATTTCGCAATCCCATAGCCGATAACTGTTCATCGGCTGTTTTGAGAATCCAGTCTCCTTCCTTTCTTGCAGCAACAGGACGGCCCAAATCCTGAGTCAGACGACGGCTTCCTTTTCCGGCTCCTCTCCGTAGCTTTAGCAGTCTTCTTCTGCAAACAGCTCACCGCTTTCGGAGAAGGTCATGATGCAGGGTCAGCCGATGCAACTCCAATCGGCTCCCAAAAATAGAGCATCTCCCAAGTTAGTTGCCCCCCGAGCCTTAACCAAGGCGAGAATACCGGCGAGGATGCACAGGTCAAAGAGGAAGGCTTTGACCTCAGGTACTCTGGTAATCCAAGACAGCCACCACGAGGAGCCAGCCAAACTTGCCTCCCTTGATCAGCTTTCTTCCACTGCACGCTGATGTCGTGGATGAAACACCAACAGCTTAACTGGCGCAAAGGGTTGTCGGCTCATTGTACATTCCCTTCAAGGAAACCGAAGCCCTTGAAGCCGAACTGAAAACCATCTTGGCGAAAATCTGGGCATTGAGCACATAGCCGGTAAGTCTTGTGTAATTGTACTAGAGTCGATGGTTACGCATCGGCTTCGCTTCTTAGTTCTAAAGTCGATGCCCTTGCATCGGCTGTATGTCATGAAATTTTTTTTTACTGGCCGATTTTTCCTAATCGGCCCCCAATATTTTACTGCATATATGTTCATCTGCACATGTTCATCTGATTAGGTGCCCCCCGAGCCGAATCTGACAGGTAACTGCAGGTATCGGCTCTGTAGTTTAGCCAAGGCATTGTATTTGCATGTCGGCTCTGGTAGGACCAACGTCGATTCTTCTTAACCGACGTAAAACCGCTGCTAAGTAGATTGATGCTGAACACAAGCAGAACATGTGGTGAGGATAATTTTGGCCGATTGCTAGAATCGGCCTCCAATTTGATTGAAGCGCTCAATGAAGGTTTCGTAACGTTCCTTTGTAGATAATTCGGGCCGATCCAAAGGATCGGCCTCGCCACGTTTCTCATCGGTTTGTTCTTGCTACTCGGTCAGGCCGGTGGATAAGACCAGCCCAACCTCATCCTTTGTCATGTCGATGCACTCGCTGTCGTCCACCTTGAGTGCATCGTTTAATCCCGGAGCACTAACCTCCATTGGAAGGATGAGCACCATGTTTGTGCCAGCCGATGTATCATCATCGGCTTTCCTTTGCTTGGGGCGCCACTCCATTTTCCGTGGTCGACCCTCTTCATCCAGGGTTCGCTGAATTTTCGCAGCCAGATCAGGCCGCGCCTTCCTTAGCGTATGCAGGTATAACCTTTCGGCTTCCTCCAAGCCGCGCAATCGCTGAACCCTGCGCTTTTGGGAACGGCTGAGTCCATCAGGGCACCACCTTGGCCGGTGGTACCTGTCTTCTTCTTCTTCTTCTTGTCCCTCGTCTTCTGAATCCTCGAGATCTTCCAACCGAGGGAACTCAACGCGTTTGCTTCGAGGCGGGAGAGGCCCTAAGCGTTGGAACACGGACACGTTGGCTGCCTCCTTCTTCTTCTGGTTGCATTCTGGGCAATTGCCGACTGTGGGCAATCGGCTCATTCCTGAATCCCAGCAGTGTCTGAAGAAGGGGCAGTCCCAGTGCCTATCGTTGTCGTCTTGCTCCCTTGATTTTCCTTTGGCACGGCGCTCATACTCCTCCTCATCGCGATCATGCCGACGATGTCTTCTGGCTTCTCTAGCCAGACGATCTCTTTCATCATCATCGCTGGATCGTCGGCGTTGGTCATACTGACTCACATATTTGTTGAGGAGGTGATCGCAGAGGGGTCGCCGATCTCTTATGTTCTTCACTTCTCCCTCCGTGACGTAGCGCTTGCCATCATGACGGAGCCGATCGCGTGGAGCGGCCTCCTCTCGTGTCCTTGCTACGAGAGCAGCTGCCCTCGTCTCCATCCTTGCCGCAGTGGTGCCCGGGTCCTACCATGTTGATACCGAACGAGGATCCTGGCCGGCAACCTTCGGGGTAAGTGCACTCCACCATCTTAACGGCGGGGAAGGGGTGGGTGTCGACCTTCATGGCGTGCTCGGTTGAAAATCAGACGTCCTTGTTCTATCGCCATTTGGATCTGCCGACGCCACACCCCGCAGTCGTTGGTGGCATGGGAGAGCGAGTTATGCCATTTGCGTATGGCTTTCCGTTCAGCTCCCGTACCGTGGGGAATTTGAGGCCTTCGGGTATCTTCAATCGGCTTCTCCTTGAGTAGGAGGTCGAAGATTTGCTCAGTTTTGGTCACGTCAAAATCAAACCCCCGGGCGGGCCTCGGTGGCTTTACCCATTTGCGGGACACGGGGTTGCCCCCGAGTCCATTCAGCCACCGCTACCTCTTGATCTCCCGCGAAACTTCGTCTTCCTCCGCCTCGACCAGGACTACTCGCTCGCTTGAATTTGTCCTAGTACAGGTCCGGGTGGCGCCTGTTCATATGCCGACGCTTCGAACCATGTGCGCCGTTGAAGGATAGTCTCGCTTGGGAGGCCATGTCCTTGATTTGTGAGGCAAGGCCCACCACCGCCAACTCGATCGCTTCTTTTTCGGCTCACACGAGCCGAATAGCATCGGTTCCTTAGATTTCTGAAGCGCTGGATGTGTTCTGCCACAGTTTCCCCACGCTTCTGACGTATCTGTGCTAGATCGGCAAGGCCAGACTCGGAAGCTTCTGAGTGAAACTGCATGTGGAACTGTTCTTCCAACTACTTCCAAGTCCGGGTCGAGTCTGGTGGCAACGAAGTGTACCACCCGAAAGCCGATCCCGTGAGGGACTGTGCAAAGAACCTCACGCGTAGTGGATCCGACGCTGAGGCCGTTCCTAGCTGAGCCAAATATCGGCTCACATGCTCGATGGAGCTGGAACCATCTGATCCACTGAACTTGGAGAAGTCAGGGAGCCGATACTTGGGTGGTAGTGGGACCAACTCGTATTCATCGGGGTACGGCTTGGAATAGCCGATTGTCCTCCTTTTCGGCACCATGCCGAACTGGTCCCTCAGGATCGTGCTGATCTGATCCGCGGTGCCGGCTGCGGGAGTCGAACTCCGAAGATTCGCCGGGGTGGCGTACTTAGCCGGCCATGCTTGCTTTTCCAGCTCCGAGCCAACCGCAGGAGCCGAGCTCCGGAGGTTCGTCGGGGTGGCATATTTAGTTAGCCACGTCCGCTTCTCAAGATCCGTTGCCGACGTTCCTCCCGCTTTCCCGTAGTCCCCGATGTCGCGGCCCGGTTCGTGAGCGCCCGCTACCGCGTCCGGCACGTATGTGCACATGTACCCGTGAGGGATCTCCTTAGGCGCCTCATGCAAGAACTGGCAGTCACTAGGGTCACCACCGATCTTGTAGACGACGAATGCCGGTGAATTCGGCACTTCTGGTGCTGCCAACGCAAATGGCAACGGTGGACGGGACTGGAGCGGCATCTCTCCTTGGTGCGTCCCGAGAGCTGGTCCTGACGGAGAGTACTGGTGCCTCATGATCTCCTGGATCACCCGGAGAGCGACACGCTCCAAAGTGTTCACCAGGTTCTCAGAGTGGCGGTGCAGCGAGTGAGCCACCAAGTAGTTGATCTCCCGACGTAGGGACCTCGGTGCGTTCTTCCGACGGGCGCAGAGGTCTATCCCATCGAGTGCACCATCAGGCGAGAACCCTTTCCACCCGATGCCATGTGAACGGGTTCGTGAGAAAGAGCCGATGAGGTCGGCTTCGAGGATTGCTTTGACCTCGTCATACTTCTTCTTGAGCTCGTCTGGTCAGATCCTCGTACGTGACCGGAGTGCCGTCCGCCAACTCGGATGTAGATGGCGATGTGGTTGATGACGAAGCTGGTCCCACCGGCGTGCGCGAATGTGTTGCGGTCAAAACCCACCGGCGGGCAGCGACGGGCAACACAAGAGAGCCGGGAACAACTTAGGGCTGCGGCCGGCCCCGGTCCCTCCGAGCGACGGCCCGCAAAGCCTCTCGGTACACACGTCCGATGCTCGATGCAAGGGCGTGCCACCTGACCTATACCCGGTGAGGAAGGTGATGGAGATGCCTCGCTTAGTTTCCTGCATGGCATACACGTAAACATTAAATACGAGCCTCGATCGGCTCTCAGGTTATCCTGTGAATCGGCTCAAGGAGCCGATCCACCCATGATTCGTACGAGGTGCACAAATATATGGTGGTCCTGCTTGATCAAGATAAAGCTAATGCGATCTACGAAGATTTAGGGTTTTCACCGCATAATCGGATCATCCTACTCACGATTGGGCCTCGCGGCCACGCACGGTGATCGTAAGCCGATCCTAGACAAGGCCTAAAAACCAACACGAGGTTGATCCCCGAACATCCTCGTCTAGGACTAGCAAACGACACCCTACGTGCCGATGGATCCTCCAACCCTTTGTAAGGCCTAACTATTGCAGATATTAAACTAATCCTTGAAGAACAAGAAGCAACCGTAACGGATCGGATCTACTAAATAATGATCAAGCGGGGTGCCGCCCCTACACCTAAGATAGGTGTAAGGGCGGCTAGACATGCAAGGGTTGCACTACGATAGCATATGATACGAAGAACAATGCTAACCCTAACATATCTAAGATAACTACGTTGCTCGCCATCAAAAAGGCTTCAGTACGAGCAACGCATGAACAACGAGCATAAGCTTAGGCTGCCTAGATCGCAAGATGCGATCTAGGCAGCATGATGCTTACCGGTAGAAACCCTCGAGACGAAGGAGTTGGCGATGCGCCGAGATTGATTTGTGGTTGAACGTTGGTTGTTGTTTATTTCATAAACCCTAGATACATATTTATAGTCCAGGGGACTTTCTAACGTGGGAATAATCCCAACCGTGCACGAGGCAAACTCTAACTAACCGACACGTAATCTACTATGTTACAGATACAAGGGCAAACTAGCCCAAACTCTTCGTGCAAGGCCGCTTCAGAGATCTTCCACGTGTAATCGTCCAAGCCCATCTCCCTTACGGCCCACCTCCTGATTTGGCCAAAATCTGGTGATAACAGTAACTAACCCTAGCTGATCAAACCCTACTTAATTAAAACAAATAACCCAAAACTATACGCATGCACTTTATGCGCAAAGGCGCGGGTGCCTCTAATAATGTGTGTGCGCACTCGATCGATGATCCCTAAACCTTATACAACCCTGAAATCCTAATCCCTAATCCCTAAACCCTAAACACCCTAAACACTAAACCCTATACCCTAAACCCTAACCCTAACCCTAAACCCTAATTAAACCCTATATATAGGCCAACGACACTTAATTGTGCATCAAGCGAGCCGGGGGTGCCTCGCGGTCCTCTAATTAAATTAAATGTGCCATGCATTAACCCTAAACCATATATATGTAACTAACCATAGCTAATCAACTCTACTTAATGAAAACACATAACCCTAAAGTATACTAGCTATAACCCGATCTAATAAAAACATGCTCTATATATAGCAGCTAGCTAGCAAACCGTAGATTAACACCAATTAATATATACATGGCCTATATCGATCATGTTGTATAACATATCCCCGAGATTCATTAATTAATTATATAATTATCGTGATAAATTAATTAACTCTAATTTTGACAAGTTCTCTCGAATGAAAACACATTTGATTAAGTTGCCTCATAATATATATATAATTAGTGTGCATGCATGGCCTACCATGCATCCGTGCATATATTTTAATGTATATTTGAACATATTCTTGGGGATTTCAATCTCTCTCTCGATCATGTATATATCGTTGGTGGCCAAAAAACACACATATATATGCATGCAATTTATGCGTAAAGGCGCGGGTGCCTCTAATAATGTGTGTGCGCACTCGATCGATGATCCCTAAACCTTAAACAACCCTAAAACCTTAAATCTCTAATCCCTAATCCCTAAACCTAAACACCCTAAACACTAAACCCTAAACCCTAGACCCTAAACCCTAACCCTAACCCTAACCCTAACCCTAAACCCTAGCTAACCCTAAACCCTAATTAAACACTATGTATAGGCCAACGACACTTAATTGTGCATCGAGCGAAGCCGTGGGTGCCTCACGGTCCTCTAATTAAATTAAATGTGCCATGAATTAACCCTAAACCATATATATGTAACTAACCCTAGCTAATCAACCCTACTTAATTAAAACACATAACCCTAAACTATACTAGCTAGCTATAACCCGATCTAATAAAAACATGCTCTATATATAGCAGCTAGCTAGCAAACCGTAGATTAACACCAATTAAAATATACATGGCCTATATCGATCATGTTGTATAACATATCCCTGAGATTCATTAATTAATTATATAATTATCGTGATAAATTAATTAACTTGAATTTTGACAAGTTCTCTCGAATGAAAACACATTTGATTAAGTTGCCTCATAATATATATATAGTTAGTGTGCATGCATGGCCTACAATGCATTCGTGCATATATTTTAATGTATATTTGAACATATTCTTGGGGATTTCAATCTCTCTCTCGATCATCTATATATCGTTGGTGGCCCAAAAAACACACATATATACGCATGCACTTTATGCGTAAAGGCGCGGGTGCCTCTAATAATGTGTGTGCGCACTCGATCGATGATCCCTAAAACCTTAAACAACCCTAAAACCCTAAATCCCTAATCCCTAATCCCTAAACCCTAAACACCCTAAACACTAAACCCTAAACCCTAGACCCTAAACCCTAACCCTAACCCTAACCCTCTGCCCTAGCTAACCCTAAACCCTAATTAAACCCTATGTATAGGCCAACGACACTTAATTGTGCATCGGTAGCCCAGGG
>NC_061510.1:206060615-206095285 GCF_022539505.1 Lolium rigidum
GCACGAGGGCCCCACACCATAGGGCCGCGCGGCCAAGGGGGGGCCGCGCCGCCTAGGGTTTGGGCACCTCGTGGCCCCACTTCGTTGACTCTTCGGTCTTCCGGAAGCTTCGTGGCAAAATAGGACCACAGGCGTTGATTTCGTCCAATTCCGAGAATATTTCGTTACTAGGATTTACGAAACCAAAAACAGCGAGAACGACAAGCGGCACTTCGGCATCTTGTTAATAGGTTAGTTCCGGAAAATGCACGAATATGACATAAAGTGTGCATAAAACATGTAGATAACATCAATAATGTGGCATGGAACATAAGAAATTATCGATACGTTGGAGACGTATCAAGCCACGACAAACTAACTCTCGCGGAAGTTTATGATGCTCTCCAACAAAAGGAGAAAATGAAATCTATGGTGCGAGTGAAAGTTCGTCCTCCAAGGCGGAGGCATTAGAGGTCCGTGGCGAGCCTGAGCGGCGAGATAACTACTACCACAACAACGAGAGATAAGAGCAAGGGCGACGAGAGGTCGCTCAAAGTCCAAAGGACGTGACAAGTTCTGCAGGTATTGTAAGAAATCTAACCACAATATTGATGATTGTTGGAAGGCATGCGAGAACAAGGAGAAAAGGAACGGAACTTACCAACCGAAAAATAATGATGGTAATGGTAAGGTTGCCGTTGTCACCGGTAAGGGTGAGGCTGCTTGTTGTTCTTTGGTAGTGATAGTTACGATGGAGATTGCTTAGGCTGTCTTGGTGCATGTGTTTCACGTGATGATGAATGGATTCTTGATATCGCATGTTCGTTTCATATTTCTTGTAACAAAGATTGGTTCAGTTCTTATGAGTACGTGCGAGTGGAGATTTTGTGCGTGTGGGGAATGACAACCGGTGCGGCATTGTTGGCATTGGTTACGTTCGGATCAAGACCCATGATGGGATGACACGCACGTTGACGGAGTGAAACACATACCCTCCATGGCGAGGAATTTGATCTCTTTGAGTACCCTTGATTGTGACGGGTACAAGTACAAAGGTGGGAACAAACTTTTGAATGTATCATCAGGTTCTCTCATTATTATGATTGGTGATATGAATTCTGCGAAATTATATGTCCTTAGAGGTAGTACTTTGCCTGGTATTGCTGCTGCTGTTAGTTCTGATGAATCTAGTAAGACTAACCTTTGGCATAAGCGTCTTGGACATATGAGTGAGCTTGGCATGGCGGAATTGGCAAAGAGAGAGCTGATTGATGGCTGCGATTTAGGTAATCTTGAGTTCTGTGAGCATTGCATCTTTGGTAAGCATAAAAGAGTAAAATTTAATGCTTCCGTTCATACCACCAAAGGCATTTTAGATTATGTTCATGCTTGATGTTTGGGGTCAGTCCCGTAGAACTTCTAACGGTGGTGCTAATTACATGCTTACTATTATTGATGATTACTCAAGGAAAGTGTGGCCATATTTCACGAAACATAAATCCGATGTTTTTAATGCTTTTAAGAAGTGGAAAGTTATGGTAGAAACCCAAAACTGAAAAGAAGGTTAAGATACTCCGTACTGACAATGGTATGGAATTTTGTTCAAATGAATTTGATGAGTTTTGCAGCAATGATGGGATGGTAAGACATCATACAATTCCTTACACCCCTCAACAGAATGGCATGGCTGAACGCATGAACAGGACCATTATTTCGAGGGCTCGCTGCATGTTGTCTAATGCAAAGATGCATAGAGTTTTTGGGCTGAAGCGACCTCCACCGCATGTTATCTCATCAACGGGTCACCTTCGTTCCACTTGATAAGAAAACTCCAATTGAGGTATGGTCCGGTTCGCTTGCTGATTATTCAGATTTGAGAGTTTTTGGTTGCCTTGCTTACGCTCATGTTGATAATGGAAAGTTGGAGCCAAGGGCTGTTAAGTGCATCTTCCTTGGTTATGGTTCGGGAGTTAAGGCATATAGATTATGGAATCCTGAAACTAAGAAAATTGTGTTGAGCGGGATTGTCGTTTTTAATGAGGCGGTTATGTTTAATGATAGTCCGATCTACGATATTTCCGATGCTATTGATTCTCACGATGTTTCGATGATGAGCGGCACGAGAATTGGCGTGCAGGTGGAGCACGCAAAGGAGAATGAAAATGTGGTTCCTGAAACCAACAATGATGATAATGATGTTCCACCTTCACCACTTTTTGTTCAGCGACAAGGACGGTCTATTGCTGCTGACCGCCCTAAGATAAATATTACACCTCCTACCCGATTAATTCAAGAATGTGATATTGTTGATTATGCTTTGAGTTGTGCTGAACAGGTGGAGCATGATATTGAACCGGCGACATATCCGAAGCCATTGCTTGGCTGATAAAGAGAAGTGGGTAGGTGCGATGCAAGAAGAGATGCAATCGCTTGAGAAGAATGGCACATGGGATGTTGTGCACTTGCTTAAACAAAAGAAGGTCTGTCCGCTGCAAGTGGATATTTAAAAAAAAGGAAGGTTTGTCTCCTAATGAGCCTCCACGGTTTAAGGCAAGGTTAGTAGCAAAAGGTTTCAGCCAAATTCCAGGTGTTGATTATAATGATGTATTCTCCCCGGTTGTGAAGCATAGTTCTATTCGTGCTTTCTTTGGTATTGTTGCTATGCATGATCTTGAGCTTGAGCAGCTAGATGTAAAGACTGCTTTTCGCATGGTGAGTTGGAGGAGGAGATATATATGGACCAACTTCGAAGGTTATGTTGTGCACTGGTAAGGAGGATCTTGTTTGCAAATTAAAGAGGTCCCTTTATGGTGCAGAAACGGTCGCCACGACGGTGGTATAAAAGGTTTGATTCATTTATGCTTACACATGGTCTTGAGAGATCTCGAGTATGATAGGCTTGTGTGTATATCAAGTTTGTTAATGGATCACCTATTTATTTGCGGCTATATGTTGATGATATGTTGATTGCTTGCCAAGAGCATGAAAGAGATCACTATTTTAAAGAATCAATTAAGTAGTGAGTTTGAGATGAAGGATCTTGGTTACTGCTAAGAAAATACTAGGCATGGAAATTAAAAGGGACGAGAAAGTCTAGTTTGTTGTTTCTTAGTCGGGAAAAGTACATTGAGAAAGTTCTTCATCGTTTTAATATGCATGATGCAAAGTCGGTTACTACTCCTATTGCTTCTCATTTCAAGTTGTCGGCTTTGCAATGTCCTAGCTGCGAAGATGATATTGAGCACATGTCTCGAGTTCCCCATTCTAGTCTTGTTGGTTCCTTGATGTATGTCATGGTTTGTTCACGTCCTGATCTGTCATATGCTATGAGTTTGGTCGGTCGATACATGGCTAATCCTGGTAAAGAACATTGGAAAGTCTGTTCGGTGGATTTTCAGGTACCTTCGCGGCACATCAAAAGCTTGCTTGAGGTTTGGCGGGATTGGTGAGGGGCTCGCCGGATATGTGGATTCGGATTATGCTTGGCGATTTGGATAAGAGAAGGTCCCTCATAGGTTATGTGTTTACCGTTGGTGGATGTCTTGTTAGGTTGGAAGGCTACTTTGCGGGATCGTTGTTGCACAATCTACTACGAGGCTGAGTACATGGCTATTGCTGAGGCGAGGTAAAGAGGTCTGTTTGGCTGAAAGGTTTATATGCTTGAGTTTTGTGGAGATAATTCTTGCATTAAGTTGTTCGGTACGAGTCAAAGTGCTATTTATCTTACTAAAGATCGGATGTTCCATGAGAGGACAAAGCACATTGATATTAAGTACCACGCAATCGGAGATGTGGTTTCAAAAGGTAAAGTGAAGGTATGCAAGATTAGTACTCATGATAATCCTGCTGATATGATGACTAAGCTTTGTCCTTGTGTCCAAGTTTGAGCTTTGCTCAAGCTTGGTTGGTATCATTGTTTAGCCCAAGTGGCTATTGGCGCCGGTAAGTGTTTTCTTTGTTGATTCGGGTGTTTGTTGAAGTTCATGCTACAAGGAATTTGTCTCAAGGTGGAGTTTGTTATATTGTGATCCAAATTTATATACTAAAGGGAGGCTAACTTCGACGAGCGGAGCGAGGCCCGTCGCCGGAGGCTTGGGCCGAAGCGTAGCGTAGTCAGAAGTTAGCCCATATGTCGTGCCCTACAGGGACGCCTGCGGGGGGTGCGGGGGGCGGCAGTCCCCCGCGGTACGGATCGTTGCCACCATCTATATATTTTCCCTGTAAGCCGCCGCTTGGGTTTCATCGCATCATTGTACACCCACGGCGTTTGTAAACACCACCGAAATAGTAAAGTTTTGCTGGCTGGCGCCCGTGGTTTTTCCTTGTGTGTTGCAAGAGTTTTCCACGTTAAAATCTCATGTTCCCTGCGAGTGTTTTACTTTTCGTTTTTCGTTTATTGTGCATCTCGATTTTAACAGTGTGCCTCGTCGTTGCGTGCGACATCCATCGGTTCTTCCGTTAGGGTGCGAAAGACCATAAACAACTACACTTGGTGCCCTGAAAAGCGTTGCGGGCATCTCAGTTGCTGCACACGCACTAGTGCCTTGTACAATGAGATGTAGAGTATTTCAGAGTATTTGTTTGGTAAAGGTGTATTTTCAACAACAACAACAAAAAAAAAACTCTCTCTGAAACACACACAAATACTGCACAACCAAACAAGGCCTTAAGGGGCTGGCCTTAAAGCCCAAAAGACATGGGCGTTACACCTTATTTGACGCAATGAGCCCAAAAGGCAGCGCTCCCTGGATTATGATTACAAGTATTAGTAGGCGAAGGCGAGCCCGTGGCCTGTCGGTCACGTACGCGCGCACTAGGCCGAACCGTTTCCCTCCCTCGGCCCACTCGATTCTTCTCAACCGGCTCCCCTCTCTAGTCTCTACTCTCCCCGGCCGCCGCACCGTCCTCTGCACCCGCCGCCGGCAGATGCGCGCCATCGCACGTGCAGCGTCGCTCCTGCGCCGCGCCGTGGACTGCCCGCCGCAGCTCGGCGCCATCGGCCGCGACGCCCCGCTTGTCAGCAAGGTATGGCTCTGGCACCCCCTGCTACCCATTTCCCCGCGCCACCTCACATCGGTTCTCCGTCAGGCTAAATGCGATGGTCTCCGCCAGTTCGAATACGTGACGCCGGCGTTTGGCTAGCTGGATAGGCAGGGTTGGGATGGCCGGGTACCACATCGTGTACACAATGTGTGCAGAGTTTATGGTTGGTCGTTTCCAGCTTGTAAATGGGGTATTTTTGATTCAGTTGATTGAGGTTAGGCGTGAGTGTGATCTTGCCGCAGTACTTGCCAATCCAGATAGTGTAACATAACTCAGTATGTGCTTTCTGTGATTTGGTTCGTCGACAAATACATGATGTGGCCTCTGATCCTGTTTTTATGTATGGTCCGATTTCTCCAGTTCTAAGCTTATTGACATATTCAAAATTTGTTCAAATCCAGTTAACACGCTAATGCAAAATTGTGTTCTTGTTGACTACTTATTAGTTACTGATGGGAAGTAGGACAAATACTGACTGTACAAGTAGTCTTAAGTGGTACAAGATTATGTGATGGCATGGTTCCACATAGAATCAGTTCAAGGGGTGACGCATTATCCAGTTGTACTATATGTATCCTGTAGATAATGCCATTTTCACGTCACAAGGCAATTTGCTGACAGATGTATTCAGTTGATCTTTTTCAAATGGAACTATTCAGATTTTATTGATGTTTTGTCACTTATAGATGCACCAGTTGTGTCTTATTTTGGTTGCTTATCTTCTCCATACTTGACTTGCTTAATCTCCTAAAAGTTGGGTTGCACCATATAGGATGATATATGCACTAATACCATATCTATGATGTGCTCAACCTTATGGAGCATTTGATTTCTGATATTGTAGACATTTGACTGTAATTTATGCACCGTTATTGGTTTGCTAGGACTCCAAGAACATAATTTATTTCAAATGCAAATAGAAATCATGGGTAACATTAAAAAAAGATGATATTCTGTATCTCTTTAGTTATTTAGTCTCTTTGCCATGTTTGATGGCGTGTGCTTCTACTTCTGCCTTCTGAGATAGCTTTCTTTCCTGCAGATATTGCCAAATGTCTACTTCAATCGGTACTCTACTCATTTAGCTCCAGCAAATGAAGTGCTGATTCCACCGGAACTTCTGTCTAGCAAGAGTGTTTGGACCCCAGACCGAGAGCTAGGTGTGTTTCTAGTATTCCTTATCCATTTGCTGCTATCACAATGCTGTTTCTGAGCGACCTGTGCAATATTTTATTTAGTCGATAGAGATCTTTTAGTTGACTCTGTATTCTTAATTGATTAAAAATAGCTTTATTTAATCTTCACAAGATTTGCCATGTTGGACTTCACTCTTTAGGTTGTACAATTGTATCATAATTGGCTAATGGAAAGCTATATGATTTTCAAATTATGCTGAGCTGTAAGTAATCTTAATATTTTTTTACAGGGCAGTATGAGGACCTAGTAGCTAGAGTAACAAACTTCCATAATGAGGACAAGGGATTCATGGTTTTGGATGGTGATGTTTTTGATGTTCCAATTAGGAAGGATATTGTTCACAGAGTAGTCAGGTGGCAACTTGCTAAAAGGCAACAGGTACACACTATGACATTATCTCTTCTTTTGATTGTCTACAGCTTTCAAGCTCCCAAGTCATGTGATCTATTGTATAATGTGTTCGTGTAACATCAGTTGCTTCCTTCAGTTCAGATATTTAAGTTGTACGTAACTTTCCAGAATGTTTTTGTGGCACCTTTGATAATTGCACTAGCTCTCTTTCACAGGGGACACACTCAACTAAAACTATCAGTGAAGTGAGTGGCACAGGAAGAAAGCCTTACAAGCAAAAAGGAACTGGAAGAGCACGCCATGGAACGCTGCGTGGTTGTCAGGTTATACCACGCTATCTTAACAGTACATCATTCGTATAATGTTAGATATATTTTCTTGTTCAGGCTCCAACTAAACTAATATTCAAACTGAAACAGTTTCGAGGTGGTGCAACCATGCATGGCCCTAAACCACGAAGCCATGCATTCAAGCTGCAAAAGAAAGTACGACGCCTGGGACTTAAAATAGCGTTGTCTGCCCGAACAGCAGAGGGGAAGGTATCTGCTGTCTCACTAAATCAATGTGTCTTCTTGATGATCTTGTTTCTAGTTAGCTCCTGCCTTATGCCTACATATATATTTGTGCTACAAATTGTTTTTTGTATTTAATCATGGACCCTGGTTTGGTAGTTCAGTTCAGGCTTCAGCAATAATCGTGTCTATTATTTGCTAGAGCTATGCAGACATTGCTGTGCTATTTTACAAGCTGTTGATCAGCATGTCACTGGCAGGTGCCCAAGGAACTGTTTTGCTATTTTTTATGCTTTCTAGATCCTTTCACTATACTTTATTTACACCCTATAGATTCTTCCTGAAGTTCAGGAAGCGGGCTAACAACTTAGTACAGAAGACAGTTTACTAGTTCTGCCTACTATACTTTATACTCGTTCTATATGGAGCAGAACTATTGGTGGTTTACTAATTCTGCTGACTTAGTATGTGTTTGTGGAATGGTTTTCTATGAGTGCCTTGTTTTCTTGACGGTCAACTTAATGGTATTAAGATCAAGTCAGATTACAAGAATCTCTTCTACATTAAGTTTTAAATTGTTGCTTACTAGATTTTAGATTGAAGTGATATTGTTTGCATGTCTTCCTGAAAGAGTGAAAGCTTATTGAAGTTTATTGAGCAATATAACAATAAAACATGCAAGCTTTCGGAGATTGAGATTTTTCTGGTGCTGCTCCAGTAAATTCTCCAGCACACTAAGTTGGACAGCAACCTTTACATATTTATCCTGCACACCAAAGTCGGTCCATATTTCTCCATTTGAATCCATTCTTCGTAGTAAATATGTATACACCGAAAGTTCACTTGAGCATGTTTTCTTATAGCTCTGCATCTTTGAGGACTTGGAAGTCCCTAGCCACAAGACGAAAAACATTGTGCAGTACATAAAGCAGATGGACGATACAAAGAAAGTTTTGTTGGTGGATGGAGGCGACATTGATAAGAAGTTGAAGCTAGCTACTCAAAATCTTCACTATGTGAATGTCATCCCATCCATTGTAAGTGTTCAGAATCTCAGCAGCTGAATGTGGAACAATGAAGATATTCATGTTGTAGTTTTGCTGCCAGAACTTTTGGATCCAAGCAGATCGTGCTGATGTCTTTTACATCTTTGAATGCAGGGCCTCAATGTGTACAGCATCCTGCAGCATGACACCATTGTGATGACTCGAGACGCCATCAACAGAATCGTCGAGCGGATGCACACCCCCATCAGCCGCTAGGAAGCAGGGTTGTGGATCCCAGACACTGCTTTGTCGCAAATGTGCTTTGCTCCCCTAAGCTACCAGGCCGCAACTTTGCGCTGAGCTGGTGAAGGAATGTAGCTGTGACAGCATTTTTTTGGTACCTTCTCAAAATGCTACATTTACATGAGCTAGTTGTTTCAAGAACCTGAAATTCTGCTGAATGTAATGTGTCAAAGTATGTATCGGTGCATGCCGCCCTTAGGATACTCAAAGTGTATTTTTGTCCGAAAAACTCGAGATTTAAAAAGTGGTTTGCAATCGACCGCCATTGGGATTTTTCCTTGTGTTGATATACCATACTGTTTGATTGAGGCATGAATGAAGTTGTGGAATCATGGCATGCAAACAATGTTGCAACTGTTTGTGTGTGCTAACTTTTTGTTGCTACGCTTCTGTCCCTGTAACAACTGTATTCTTCTTTATATTTATGTTGTGGTACGGAAGTTGCGTCCACATCCGCATCTTCAACAATATATTTGGGGTGCAATCGTGGACAAGCCGCTCTAAACAAGGCGACCCATGATATGTCGACACAGATCGATGGGCTCTGGAATCTGGACAGGATGCGTACGTGGATGCATATGTAGACGAAAACGATCTCAACTTGGCGGCTTTTGCTCTACCGGCTCCGGATTACATTTATGATTTCCAGTACACGAGTCCTGTTGGTAGCGGTTGAGTTCTAGCTGCTCCGGCAGATGTGAGTGGGACGAAGCTTTGCCACGGCTTGCCTTTGTCACACGTACGCCAACCTAATCACGCCGGCCGCGAGCTGGTTAAGCTGTACCATGCGTCATGCCTGTCCGTGATCCAGCGGAACATAGTTAATATGAATTTAGAAGTGACTACCCAAACACAAAGCTTCACACATAAAAAGAGAGGAAAATTTGCCAAGGCTCCGTTTGAATGTATGGATTTCGCAAGAACCAGTTCATTTTCTGTAGGATAGACGGGGAAGAAATTACATAAGTATAGGCCCATCCATGACCAAGGGGATGATAAGCTTAGCTAGAATGAAAGTTAGTGCAGATTAGCATATGTTTTCTTTAGGAAAGATGAACATCTTTCTTGTTTGTGTACTCAGTAATCACGCCCACATTCGAAAATTCAATTCGGCTCCAGGGTGCATATGCTTCATCTACCCATTAAAAAAATTCTAAGTACCAAAAAATTTGATAAAAAAATTACATGTACATTTTCATAATATATGTGCGTTCGTCAAGTTTCGTGAAAAAAAAACATTTTTTAGATCTATGTAAAAAAGAGAAAATTATCTTGTGAAAAAACTTACTTTTAGCACCGAATTTTATGTCTGCGTTCCACGCCATGACATCTCTTTGGTTTCTCCAAGATGTCCTTGTCCGGATTAAAAAGTTTCTCTTTTGAGCAGCCCATGTATATTGCTTGGAGTTGAAGAAGAGGTGGAAGCAGTATAACCCGTTTTTGAATGAGGGTCACACAAGATGACAAAAATCAATGAATGGGTAGATCGACATACGCTTGAAAAAAAAGCTGAACACGTAGTATTGCTTAGCTTAAAAAGTCATTATTCTGACTTAACCCATCTACTAGTTCGGTCCTGGTTACAAGATAGAGTGATAGACCAATGCCCATTTGATGATTATCACATGCTCCCAACCGATTAGTTGGAAGTCCACTGGCAACTTAAGTCAAATCCAAATACTTCCAGGGAGTACGGCGGAGCCCAACTTGGGTTGAGTTGGCTGTGCACCATCAGACCACTAGCCGTTATCTTCGGCTGGTTTCCCTCTCCCTGCTTCACTCTTTTTTTTAGGGATGCTTCACTCGTTTTATTTGTCTCCCTCCCTTTTTATTTTCCTTCTCACTTCTGAGTATTTCTTTCTCAAGTCAAATGAAACAATGTACTACCCCAGAAACTCAATTCGGCTCCCGGGTGCGTACCCTCTACCATAAAAACATATTTCCAAGTGTTAAAAAATATAGAATTTTTTTTTACATGTACATCTCCATAATATATATGTGTTCGCCAAGTTTCACGAAAAATGATATTTTTTGTAGTCTACGTGAAAAAAGAGAAAATTTATCTTGTGACAAGTCTTTGTTTTAGCACCGAATTTTATCTTTTTTACACGCGCCACACGACAACTCGTTTTTTCACGAAACGACTTTGTGAGCGCGTAGCACATGAAGATGTACGTGCGAAATTTTAGTTTCAAATTTTTTGACATTTTAAAATGTGTCTAACATGCATTTCGAAATAAAGGGAGCATATGCTCCCATGTGCCGAAACATCACTCCCGTACTACCCGGACTACAAAATTATGCTCTTAAAATAGCCATGCGTAGCTAAGACTTCATCTTCCGTTGCATGCTCTGCAATGTGTTGACTAAATGTAGCCTACCGGTACATACAATTTATTCTTATTCTTTTTTTTGTTATGGTATCATTTAGCAAAAATCCGACATTGTCGGCAACAAGTAGAGAACGGTAATTTATTCTGAAAGAACAATTGGGAAGAAATTGAGGAATAGTTTTGCATACTAATAGCAGGAAACTAACCGGTTGTCAAAATAACAGGATGAAGAAAAACCTTCATTCCAAAGGTTAAGGGTTATATTATTTTTAGAAAGTCAAACTATGTTAATTTTGATCAAGTTTTTACTAAAAATCATTAACATGTAAAATACAAAATCAATATCATTAGATAGATAATAAAACATATATTTATATGGTATCTACAAAAAACCATATTTATTCATTGATTCTTCTGAAAGCATGGTTAAACTTTACTTGGTTTGATTTAAAAAAAATATAAGTCTTAAACTTTCGAACGAAGGTAGTATATAAGAGATCACTACTACAAAAAAAACGTGCAGGTAAAATGGATTAAAAAAAGAAAAGGATTCATCCGTTTCATCACTCGGCAACCACCGTTGAATTTCGAAGAAAAAGGGGTGATATTCTTTGGAGAGGACATGTTAAGGTGGAAGTGCATATCCTGTCGCTGTTGTTTTTCACCTAGAAGTGTACTAAAGTAGATGGAGAGAGTGACGTATGCAGCCACTAGCTTTTCGCTGATGAGTGATGATGCGGTTATTCTTCATCCGAGTTCAGACCTCGCAGTGTCTTTTACTACTGATATTATATGTCAGCAATGGTGGGACCAAGCTTGACTTTGAGTAAAAAGCAAGGAGGAGACGCAGTAAAGACCAGCGGGAAAAAATGTAGCCCTACTACCACGAGTTTATACATCTAAACAACGAGTAAGCAATGTCAAATTTAATTAACTGATTACATAAAAAATTGTACGTAGTAGTCTTTTTGATGGATTTTCCTAGTGCCAGTTCTTGTCCTATGTGCGTTGCATACAGAAAAAAACTGGAAACAAATAATTCCACATTTATGATGCAATTTCATAGCAGGAGTGTTCTGTCTAACTTGACTTTGTCAGTAGAACTATAATCAGCAGCTTTCTATAGTTTGTCGTCGCCATCGCCGGTCGCCTCGTTGTCGCCATCGCCGGTCTGCGCGGCAGCCGCCCGCCTCTGGTCAGTCCCCCTGCGGCCTCTCTCCCCAATCCCCTCTCGAGCTTCGTCCAAGCCAATCGACCGAAGATTTCTCTCCTGTCCCCTCCTCTTCCCACTCACCACGGTGCCACCCTCCCCACGTCGTCCCTCTCCATCGCCTGCGCCGGCGGCCAGATCACGGCGGTCTCCATACGCCGACGCGCTGTTCATCACGCTCACCCGCCTCCTTGCCCTCTTCCTCGTCGCGCTCAGCGTTTGGGGCCAGCTCCCGGGTGCCAAGCTCCTCCTCCTCGCGGTGCTGCTGGCGCTCAACCTCAGCGCCAACTACCTCTACGGCGTCGTCCCCGCGCAGCTCGCTGCAGAGCCTCGTGCTGTCCAAGCACTGGCTGAACGACCGGAGAAAACTGCTCGACCCACAGGTTCCTCTCTCTCTCTCTCTCATGTTAGTAGGCTTACGTTCACGCAAGGGAGGAACCGGTAGAAGCTACAGAGACGGAGGTTGAGGATTTTTTCAGACATATTTTGTTCTATTTAGACCTCTGGTTTATAGATAATGAAATAGCTTGAACAAATCTTTGTTCTATCAAACTCCCGTATGAACTGCTCTTTTATATCCAAAGAGCCATATGTCCAAACGTTTCCTAAACTATGGCCCTTCCTTCTGTAGAGCTGACGCAAGTGGAGACAGACTTCTATTTTGGCCAATTATAAGTGGTAAAATAGTTTACCTCTCAAGTCAGTTTAAGCACAAAAAGGTCTGCTTGCAACTTATCAATGTATTGGCCAATGAGGGCTCCGAGAAGATGTGAGGGGAAATTATATTTTGAAATCTTTGTGTGCTTACTTCTTTAACATATTGATGTAATTGTCATATTTCTTTAATTGCAATATTGTTGTGATGTGCAGTTTTGGTTTGCTTGGGATTTTGCCACTTCAGCTATTCTGTACACCTTTTTGGACCTACACGCCAAGATCTGATCCGCTGCAATGCTCACCAGGTTGGGCATACAGCCTAGAGCCGGCAGTGTGCTGGCTGCTGGAGAATGTGCGGGAGGGCATGGTGGCATAAGGTATCCTCGAACAAACACTACCTTTTTTCGTGTTTATTTAGTGGTTGTCCAATATAACAGATCTTGGTTGGGAGCTAAGTTAATGAGTAATAAACGGTATTACCATACATACTCCTAGGCTTTTCTTTTGTTTGGCACTCTAATTTTACAGCTTCTCTGTTGTATACTTTCATGTTACTTCTGTAACAATTATATATATTCTGGAGTGTTGCTCATTGGTGGATTGGGTTAATTTATAGCTAAAAGCTGAAAATTTTGCTGATATTTTTATATTTGTGGCCTTTCCTTTTCTTTATAGTCAGCCAGTTAGCACAAATTTCTTTGGGTCATCTTTGTGAAAATATTAATTTATTCCCCAATGTTATCTCATGTCCTGTTCCCCTAAGTGGTATTCTTTGTTTGTCTTGACCATATATACATATTTGGGTTACAAACTATGATCTAGCTTTGTTTTGTTGCAGTAGGACAAGACTGCATTTAACTCACCATCAGGTTTATGCACCCTGTGTCTCTGTACATTTATCCTTTTTCTGTTTACTGATCCTCTTATTTTATTTGTTGTACATGAGCAGACCATTGTCTCCTCACCGGGACCATTAGCTTCACTTCCTTGAAGTGCAGATGTGATTGGCATCATCTGTGTTCCCTGTCCCAGGAAGGACCATTGGTGTAGCAAGGAGGGATGTGTTCCTTCCCGACCCAAGGTGGACTACTAATTCTTATCCTATGCTTCCTTTTTATATACATTTTATTACCTGGTTAATGATTTGTCTCCTGCCCTTCGTGTTGCACATGGTGGGCAAAAAATTAAAAGGAAATACACTGGTTATAGCTACCACTGGCCTACAATTTCTTAATCTGAATATGTGGCTGCACTGTCAGATACAATAAAATTTATTAATGACGCATTCTTATTAGTTTACTAAACTGAATGCCATCTATGTGTATAAAATTATAACTGAATTCCTTTATTTTTATCTCTAATGATAACCAAATGAGTTGTCTGGCATGGTAGTGCCCAATTCATATATAGGTATATGTGTTGCTGGAAATGTAGCCCTTCGTCATCTATTTGATCATGATGTTTAGTATCACAGAACGCAGTGGTTTTGATGTCATTTTCTGTTTTCTGCAGACTGAGAAGGCTCTTTTCAAGCAGCTAAATGTCTTGTTTTTGTGCATATGGGGGAGGAGATAGAGGTGGGGTTGGAGGAGATGGAGCAGTGATGTCTCGCCATTGGCAGGAGAAGTTCCGCTTCGCGCTGGACCCGAGCAACGGTGATGGGAGTGGCGCCGGCGACGGCCGCAAACCTCACCATCCCCTGCAGTGACTAGCATAAGTAAGATAAACATAAACCGTTAGTGATGTCAAATTGAACCTCACAATATCTTTTCTGATTTCAGTCTAACAATAATTATTCCAAAATAAACATATCAATTCACATAGATAGTAATCTGCATTTGAGCCTCTTTTTTCCTCTGAACTCTGCCTTGCATGTACTGAACGTACCTTTACTTATTTGTATCAGCATGTTACTATCAAGCTTCCCACATTAATTAATGTTTTCAGCAACAAGCAATTCTCGCACATAATTATCTGCCTTCGAGCTTCCGTTTGCATCTGAACAGTATTTGTGAATATATGTCACTGCAATGCCTTCAAAATCATGCTTCCCACACTGTATAGTTTATTTTACTTATGGCACGGTTACATAAAGAGATCATTCTCATTCCTGCCAATTCATGAGTATACCTAGCCTCCTCAAATAAACTTTGCACATGCTTTGTCTACCTATTAAATGAAGTGGACAAGGTGCTTGGATGTTTCACAGGCTATTGATTATTCTTTTTTTTCTTTCTTCGACACTTAATATTCAAATTTGCTTTGATCATTAGGGAACCATAATGGAATTGTGCAGACCAGCAAACCATACACAAGTAAAACACCATTGCTTTGTTGGAGCCATTCATTTCTCAATTTTGTAGAATAATTCCTCTCTGAAGAAGAAACCTAAATCTGCACGTAGCTATGTTAATTGGGTTTCACATCTAGGCCAAAAAGTTATATAAGATGCAAGTGCTACTAAAGAAGTAGTGGGGGCAGCAGTTGTCATGTGCTTTTGCTGACATATTTGTGTGATTTTCCTAATTCCTTTTTTATCCCTTAGTTTGATATTGCTTTGCTCAAGTGCTTAGCGTGTGTTTTCAGCTTTAATTAGAAGAGATGAACGGCGGCAAGGGATAACATTAGTAGGTCGTCTTGGTTTGAGATTAATAGTGACGACGGAGATGTTATTTGGTAAGCTTCATATGAGCTTATTTCCTTTTTGTACTATTCAACTATATGATAGCCCAACAGAAAGGCACTTGTTTATATTCTTCTCCTAGCTTTCTAGGAATTGCTTTGTGTGCAATTGATTATCAGATGCCCCTGTGCAGGACTTATTAGAGAGAATTGCTTCTGCATACCAGATTGGTTCTATGTCATATGTGCATTTCAGGTTTAGTTTTCAAGCACAGGCATATTCTCTTGCTTTGGGCTCATCATTGGGGACATGATCATTGGAATTTTTCTATCAATCCGAATTGCATTGTGTCTGTGAGTGCTATATCACCATTATAGTACAGGTACCTCCTACCATTTTATCAAGCTTCAAGGCGTTTGCAATGGAAATAGCTAGCAGGTGTTCATCTGTAAAAATGACGCCTTCAAAGACCATTCATATTGGTTTTACAGTTTCATATTTTGTGTCACATACTCACATGGTAAAATCTCATGATTTAAATGAATATTTTTGTAATCAATTATATTTTTGGTGTAAGATGATATAACTGACACTTATTTGCTTTGTTTTTGTTGACACCCTTTACTATTAGAAATCAGTTGCTTATTTTCCTATATGATTATGCAAGCCAGTTATGATCCACATTCATCCCTTGTGCTATGCATGTAAAGGGTATCAAGCTGAGTAGGCCTTACCGGTACTTGGTAGTAGGTACGGTACCGGTTAATTTATAGGTTTTGATTGGGCTGGTACTTGGTACTTTGGTAGCAGGTACGGTACCGGTTAATTTATAGGTTTTGATTAATATGTAGTAAGGCCTACTCCTTTTCTTATATTAGGAGCATAATTTTATTATTTTTATTTTCTGCTTTTTCTTGATAATTATAAATATTTTTTAGTCATCTATATTTTCTTGGCATTGCGGGTGGCGCATGACAGGCCGCACCCACAGTCTATCCGTTTTTGACAAATTTGATTTTCATGCTATCCTCTCTTTCTTTGAATCATTGCATTTGCTTCATCCGCTCACATCTTCCATTTATATTTTATTTTTCTTCTTCTAATCAATGCACATAGATATTACTTTGTTTGGCTTTTCTGCTACAAAAGAACTAATGGTTGACTACACTGTATATCCTTAAGTCAGCTTCATCTATACTTGTCAGTGGCCTTTTCTGTCAGTGGTGAGGCAATAGGTTAAAGCTGCATAGTAATGTCTGCACCCAGATTTTTAGAAGACAGCGAGTTCATAGTAAAAGGTCTCCCCCAGGTTAGTTCTACGGTATCTAAACAGATCATTTCAGTCTTGTATGGCCTATCTGGTCACTGGCATGGTTGCTTGATTTTTATTACGGTAAGGTGCTTTTCGTGGAGAAGTAATGCCACCTCTCACCTCTGTGTGAACTATAAGGTAATATGACCATTCTTGTGGACAGCCTATGTACATAAGGTATAATCTAATTTCTTATGGTAAACTGATTTTTTTCGTCCTTGTTCTTATCTCTAGCTAGAAGGTACTTCTCCGTATGGCCCTATCTTCATCGATGGTTCCTGTTACGAGTTTAACTTGTGGATACCGGGTGGAGAGCTTATCGTTATCTTACTGTTTTTCGCTATCTCGACGTTCGATGGTATTTAGTGTGCTTCCCTTACTACTTTGTTGAGCTAACAGATACGGCTCACCGCCTTGGCGCACACTTCTGCTCCCTTTGGGCACTGTGCTACAAAGTCAAGCTAAAGTGATGCCTTTGGTTCCTGCCTCTATGCTTCCACTGGACGTATGTTCTCTGCTGCGCAGACCTAACATGGATCATTCCCTGGCAAGATCATACGCACAGCCTATGGGCTCAACCTTATATATTTGTATACGTGGCACAGACTATTTCCTAAACTTGAACTCTTATCTGTTTCTATGAATGGCAAAAACTATTGGTCAGTATCCTCTGTGTACACCGGTATTGTTTACATATGTTTTGATTCGCTGTTGTAAGTATAGCTTGTTCTGCCTTAAGAGACAATGAGGGGACTATCATGTCAAAATTAAGCCACGGTTCTGTCATAAGCTGAGTATTTTTTGCAAAATTGTTGTACCACAAACTTTGGCTATGCAAAAGCTGAATGAAGCCGTAGAATGTACCCAGGAATTCTATCGGTTGTATTATATAATAGACTAGAACAATATTAATATTAGCTTAACCAGTACCTATTTTTGTCTATGTATGTTACGATGTGGTATTCTTTACAATCTCTAAATATTGCATTGTAGCGAAGTTAGGTAGATATCACTTTTGCTATTCTTACCTTCTATTGCTCTAAAATTTTGCTCCGTTCTGATTGCGTATGTTCAGATATAGCTTCATCATATTGACTTTATTTCTCTCTTATTTCTTTGTCGTTGTTTTTGTTCCCGCAACTCAGTCAGGGCATGATGCAGATGAAGAGCCGAGCAGCGAGGTGGAGCTGTCTCTGCTGAAATTGGTGGCCCAACCATGAGCGATGGGTATGCCTCCATATGACCTGGGTTGTTGTGATCCAGAACTATTGGATACAATACATTGCAGGCAGAAGTAAGCAATATAAATCAAACACAGTCCCGCGAGAACAAAAATGGATCCATACGCTTACCTGTTGAATTTGTTGCTGTGAGTATGCAATTCATGCTGTCATTCTTCTCTTAAATGTTCAGGCTGACTTTCGTGCTATGAACTAATATTGTATAATTTCAAATTGCTTCAAATTATGAAACTACTATATTATAAATTGTTACTTAGAACTCAAGAGCACCATATTATGTATTTGGAATAAACCAATGGATATCTCAAATTGTATCCTATTGTTGACTGACATTTTTATTTATGATTATATTTCTCTTTACGACCATTCTTATCTGGTGTCTTTTTTAGACCGACTCCTTTTTGGCTCATATAATGATTCCTTCTAAACTTAATAATTTTGTATGGTCATATTTCATGCTCACCAATTTTTGTTGCATACAATTTTTTCCTCTTTGGTGTGTTGTCCATTTAGGTATCAACTTTGTGAGATTATCTATAGGAATACTGCAAGATCATCTATATGAGTTCTGTCTCATGCTCTGAGCAATCGTGAGATTAATCCGTCCATCTGGAATTACTTCTGCTCTGTAAGGTCCATGCCTTCTTTCATGTCCTGCAATAACATGTTGGGTAAACAATACTTATCTTAGGTTATATAGGTTGACATTTATGGCGTGTTATTGTATAAATTGTTTGTCTATGAAGACCACCGATTTGGACAATGTTTAGATGACCACCAGTACTTTTGTTTATGTCTTAATATATGGAGGATAAATCTGTTATGCCAGACTATATACACTGTTGATTGCACTAGAACTCAATGCTATGCTACTTTTTTTTGTCATGGCAACATCACTATTTGAGATAATAGCTGACTAACCAGGTGCTCAACCCTAGTGGTTAACTTTTCAAAAACCATGTGGTTTTATTTTCTGAATATCTCTACTATAGATGTTGTTTGATCTCCTTCCAACATATCCCAAGAATAAGTTTTGTTCAGTACATTCCATTGTCTTCATTATTTCGAGCCTCTCATTTTGGAGGCTATTCAAGTTAATGCCTTAGTTCTCTTACATTTCATTGAACTGCATCCATTAACACTGCCATATTTTCTAGGATTCTTGAACTTAAGTATGATAATCAGTTGTTGGATGTCTATCTAAATAGTAGTTTCATTTTGAATTATCTTAATTAGACCAACAGTAGTTTATCATATACATGCTTTGGAGTTTGGATGCCTGTTCAGGATCAGCAAGCACCTGGGTTGGCTGGCGGTGCAGCCGAGCGACCAAGCAAGTGCTATCTACTCATTACATAGGTGATGCTTTGGAGATTGGATGCCTGTTCAGGACCAGCAAGCACCTGGGTTGGCTGGCGGTGCAGCCGAGCGACCAAGCAAGTGCTGTTTTATCTACTCATTACATAGGTGACTTCCACAACAGTGACAACTGATGCTGCCGCGACCTTCGTCATCATGTCATGATAGTAATCATCGATCATGTTCTTCGGCTCAGTGTACCCATCAAGATCCTACTCTTTAGAATCTGGCTTCAGAAAGGATGATTGATTCCTCACGTACTATAGTCAAGAACCTGACCAAATATCAGGGAAGTGTATTGGATGATGAATTCATGTATATGTGTGGTTTGCCTTGCAACCTATGATCTTGGGCTGAAAATGAGAATCATCGTGTCAAGCATTTTTCCTCCACCAATAGTTGCTATAATATATTCTCTCTAGCTTCCATGGACGTTTCTTTGGTTGTATATAAATGTTCCTAAAAAATATATATAAATGTTTGTTACTCCATTTCGAAAAAAATATAAATGTTTGTTACTTCATTTATAATTTCTTATGATTTACTACGTTTTGTAAGACCTAACAGAAGTATAATCGCTTTCCCATCTATAGACGAGCCCCACGGGGCCGCCAAGGCGCACTTCAAAATCTAGTATAAGAAACGGTGCTTAAACATTAGCCACAGTTTGCCTAACTTTCTGTGTACACCAGATGCATACAAACTCTCTCACGTCCCAGATAGCCATTGTGATCTTTGAGCTACAAACTGGAGTCCTTCAAGAAGAAGCGGGAGATGGATGGACATATCTCCGTTAAGCTTGATGGATAGCTTGCATCTCTAACTATACTTGTGTGGCTAGACTGATGGTGTCACACTGCCACTGTCACCACGTAATAACATGCTCTGTATGGCCTTCTTATCTGCATTCTAGAGTCTGTGTGTTCTACCATATTTGTTTCCATGAATACATAATCAGAATTAATTTGAACTAGTCATTAACCCGTGCTCCGCACGGCCTAGTAATAATTATAAAGATTCACATACTGTAATGCCAATTACTTGATAATACAGCTCACTTGATAAACATGTTATTACTGTTAGAATCATATCAACTTTTAACCTGCACAATCATGAAGTTGATAGATATTACGTGTTTATAAAATTATATGTATGCAAAGTTATAATCATGCTCAAGAACTATGAGAAGGCACTAAATTAACTATTTCCGTTGTTGAATGCTGGTCAGGCTGCAATCCTAGATAACATCGTCTTGTCAAGACAAAGAATAATATTATTTACAACGATTCCATTTGAATTGTAGACATCCACTATACTTCGCTTTCTCCTCCTTAGAGCATGTCTAGCAGGCCCCTTATATTTCTGCCCCGTATCTGGCTGCTTTTTCGCTCCGTATCGAAAAGTTGGCAACGAAAGAGCCATTCCGTCTAGCAGAACCCGTATTTCGCCCCGTATTTTCAAAAATAAAAACCCCGGGAAGTTCGATTTCAATGATCATACTACGGATTTCATTGATCATACTACGGATTTCATTGATTCTACATCCGGAATGCGCGATCCTACTCGGGAGGTCGACTAGGTACGAGTCCGCCTCCGCCTCCGCCTCCCGCAACTCCGCCTCCTTCGCGGCGGCGATGGCCGCCGCCACCTCTTCCTCGACCGCCCTCTTCCTCTTGGCGTCGTCCTTCAGAACTGCCGTAGCTCCTTCAACAAGTCGGGGCCTCCTCGTCATCGCCGGCGAGCGGAGCTCTTCTAGCGCCGGTGCTCCCGCCGCTCCAAGCCTCCTTCGCCCAGCCGGCGGCGCTCCCGGGCCGGTGCGCCACTCGTCGAACTTGAGCCCGCTCATCGGCTTCATCGGCGGATCCTCGATGAACCAGCGCCTCGCCCCGCGCGAAGTCGATTAGCTTTTCCGGGACGGACGCGGTGCCGTTGTACTTGCGGTGCCGCGCGACGGCTGCCGGCGGCGGATCTCTTGCATTGCCGCCGCCACGCTTCCTCGACGGTGTCCGGCGAGCGGGATCGCTTCGATCCGCTCGCCGGCGAGGCCCCTACTCGCGGCGGCGGGAGTCAATCCTAGCTTGGGGGTGGAATGCGGCGCGGGGAGCGGCTAATTGCTCGCCGGAGCAGGAGGAGGAGGCGGCGGCGCGCGGCGGAGCTAGGGTTGCGAGTGAGGGGTTAACCCCTCACTCGCACCTCGCGCCCACTATATGTACGGGGCGAAGGGGCCGATTTCCGGGCCCCGTATTCCGCCGAAACGGGGCGGCCCGAATACGGGGCCTGCTAGACGGCCCGAACCGCGCCTGCCCCGTATGTCGCCGGAATTTTACGGGGTGGGCGGGTTATACGGGGCCTGTTAGACATGCTCTTAGCATAGCAGTTTAGTTCATGCCATATAGCAGTAGCATATCATGTCTCTATAGATCATCTTATTCATGTGTGGAATTGGTTAGTCAGGAACTATGATTTAACGTTGTTCATTAAACGCCAAGTCTACAAATAGACAATTCATACCTGCCAAAACGAAAGGTTCGTCGTGTTGAGAAAGAAACTAACATGGCTTATTGTTGAGACCTTACTGCATATGAGTTGACTAATACTGTATCTATAACTTCAGTATTAGCAGCAAGAATATTTGGTCTTAATTAGGATTCTTGGAGAACAAAACGCGAGAAGCAGTCCATGATCCTACTCTCGTTCTAAAAAAATAATACTTTTAGCGGTTCCTGTCATGAGAGAATTTTATAGATAGAAATTGACTATATATGCATGCTCCTGTTTCTAGGGTCCATTACTGATATTATAACGACCTTCGTTCCAAAACAACTTTTGTAACTGTTTCAAGATACAGATGTATCTTACACACTAAAATGTATATAGATAATTTCCTATCAAGATAAAATTGTGACATTTCTTTTGAAAAGGAGGTAGTTTTTTAGGAATTGGAGTTTGCGGAAGCTACAATCCGATTTCATTGTTCTAGTTTCTATTTTTTACTACTGAATAATTATGATCAAATATTTTTTTTATATGGAGTTTATACCCTTAGTGTAGACGCTCTAAAAGTAGTTTGAAAATACTCAGCTAACCACGATAGTTACCTTAAACATTAAAACCAGTGAATATGACATTGTTTGTTCATAGAGATAGACTAAATCTTTATGCCTTGTTATATGGATGGAGACTCAGTGGAAAATAGACATTGATGTGAGGACATGAAAAATATATGCTCACCTCCAGGAATAAATAATTGAAATTGTTGCAACTTTGCAACTGCACTTTTTCAAGAGCAAGATTCATGATTCAGTACCAATGACCATACATAGCACTGTTTTTTTTCTTTCAATACATCTAACAGTATCAGCCTGAAAAAATGGAATAAAGTGAATCCTGTGTTTCTAAAGCATAACCCCATAAGAATCCTATGCAAACTAAAATATAGTTCTTTACATTCCTGAACATAATAGCTGATGCAAGTGAAAAGTTAGAAGTAGCAAAATATCAAATGCGATACCAATCTGCAATGACAAACAAAATCATGTTCTCCGGCCTGGGCATCACCTTTACTTTGCAACGCCTAGAGGAAAATGCTTGCAGTTATCAGACTCTTCAAATCATGAGCAGCGAAATATACAAAAAAAAAATAGGAAAACATAGAAAACTAATACGATAATTATAAGCTACGTAGCAGATGATAGGAAAAAAATTGTATGTTGTGAACAAAATTGAACATATCCTATGACCTAGAGAGCAGTAGAATTTTTCTTTGAAACATTATGAACCTATCTACTAATACGGTACAAATAAGAAAATCGGGAAGCGATAATCAGTACATCAGCTTTTATATTTACGGAAGGCATAGCTAAACTCCAAAAATCTGATCCTTCAAGACGTAGAGCAACAGCAGTAAATTAATCTCATACCCCTGCTGCCGCGAATTATTTTGAAGATCATTGTTAATTGTATTTATTCGCCGCTGCCATGTTTTCCTTCTTGGTCGCCGCTGTGTTTTCCTCTCTGCCCCGCTTGCGCCGCATCGAGCCAGCAGCATGCTGCCCATTTTCCCTTTGCTCCTTCATGCAGATGCTCAGCATTGCCTCATGCTGCAGCTGCTCTTTTCCCTGGCCTGCCTCCGCTCCTGTAGCAAGCAGCTGCATCACATCGAGCACCGCGCGCAGTCCTGCACCATCGATATGTGCTTCTCAATCTTGATTTTCAACATAAAGTACATACCAGCAATAACGGGATGTGGACCAACAATAATCCGGCTTTCAATAGCGTAACACCGTGCCATCGGAGAAGCTGCCGAAGGTGCGACGGCTGCCGGATTAATCTGCTCGCCAACACCACGATTGAGATGGTTTTGTAGTTTTTTTGCTTTCTTGGTAGCCAAGAGAGGACAGAGGCAGAAGAGTTATGTGGCTACAAGATTCCCGGGGCCACACGTTTGATCCTACGGTTAATGATAAATTATGGATCTATCCGATGGATGAAATTTGCTAATTCTTAGAATTACCGTGGAAGCTCCTAGGGAGTCTCCAATTAGTAAATATAAGATACTTGCTATTGTTCTTTCTGTCAGAACTAGCAGCACTGAATCTGCCAGGGATAGTAGTTGTGCCACGATGCACCACTTGTGGCTGGTGCTTTTTCTCCCATAAGCACGACACAAACGGCGTGCCTGCCTGATTCTACAGCAAGTATTTTCTCTTCGATGTCATTCTGATATGATTTTTTTTTCATTTTTTCCCTGCCACGCATGGCATGGCGTTTGGACAAGGCAACAACATAACATGAGTTTCTGCCATTTTATACTACAATGAATTAAGTCCCTCGTGTTCTAGGCTCTACAATGTATTCGAAAAAATATTGATTCAAGCTTGCTACATTGCCTGATAGATGTCTGACCAAATTATGCTACTTACCAAATATAAGATGCTTGCGAAGGTACGAAAGTTTATTCTTTCTTTCGTATTTAGAATATTTGTCAGCTTACTCTATCCAATTATATTGCTGCAATGATTGTGCATATTTAAGTCCCTCTATTTCAGTAGTAGTAATCAGTCAACTCGATCATGCAATAGTTCTTATTTAGGATATTGAAATATGAGAGGCCTGAGAAGGTAAGAATGGTTATTAATTCTTTCATTGTAGGTCCCAGATACAACTCATATACAGTCAAACATGCATGACGTGGGGGTTTTACCTCCTCACGAGGGCCCTGAATTTGGGTACATCGTTGTGTTTTTGTGTTCTTCCGTGTGCGGTCTTCGCTGCATCATCTCTCTCCAGATCCCCCGGTGTTCATCAATCCCAACTTAAGTCATCCCATGACATCTGTCTGTTCACACGATGACCATACCTAAGTGTTGCTAGGCCCAACATGCTACACCCATGTACTTTGGTGCTGCTAGGGCCCAAGAGGGCTACATCCGAAAGATAGAGGTGCCCAGCCTACAAAAGGAAAGGAAAAAAAATGTACCTAAGTGCCGCTAGAGTCCAACATAAGTTTTCCAGTGACTATTCTAGTGTAGTTTGACTCGAGTATAATTCTCAGATTGCATGCGTTTCTTAAAAAGTATTGCACACTACTAACTCATAAACAAGTACTTTATTTGCAGGAAGTTATTAAGTATATCATATGCAAACAATCCTTCGCTTGGAAGTTTCCTTTCTTTCCTACCACACAATCAATATTTGGCTTATGGAAAACTCTAGTTTTGTTGGAAACTCTAGTTTTGTCGGACAACCTTGCTTCTTTTTTATAGCAAAGTGATGAATCCATAAGCTTTCGTCCTACTAGAGCCCAGTGTGCTACGCCGCCCCAGGTAGTAGGCCAGAATTGCCGGTAGCAATGCCAACTATGGAGCTGGGGGCATAGAGATGGAGTGCGACCACTGAGATGGAAGCTGGGGAGAAAGATCACGGAGGTTGATGGTGGTAACTCACGTGTGATATTTCTGATAGAGATGTAGGCCGATGGTTTGTATGGGGAAGAGATAACATTGCCCGGCTATGGGTGGCCTGGAATAGGAAAGGAAAAAAAAGATGGCCCTCATGCTACGATCACCCAAGGTGGTAGCAACACGGACTGTAGACCTCGGTGGGGGCACGAGGATGGATGCTAAGTGCGATGAGTTACGTGCGGTATTGCAGATAGAGGTGTAGGCCGACCAAAAGAGAAAAATAAGAACATAGCTGGGTTGCGGAGACTAGTTAGGTGGAAAAAAGAGAGGATGGAGGCTAAGTGCGATGAGTTACGTGCGGTATTGCAGATAGAGGTGTAGGCCAACCACAAGAGAAAAATAAGAACATAGCTAGGTTGCGGAGACTAGTTAGGTGAAAAAAAAGAGGATGGAGGCTAAGTGCGGTGAGTTACGTGCGGTATTGCAGATAGAGGTGTAGGCCGACAACAATAGAAAAATAAGAACATAGCTGGATTGCGGAGACTTCTTAGGTGTTAAAATAAGAAGGAAAAAAAGGTAAGTACCTAAGTGCTGTAGACCTCGGTGGGGGCACGAGGATGAAGGCTAAGTGCGGTATCTTCTCTTTCTTAATAGATGGCCCCATTTTGCTGGTCTCACAGCGAGCCACGTCACCTGATTAACAACCTCTACATGGACAGGTCGTTGTTTCTCGGTACGTGGCATGAGAGTACCTACTTGGGCTGGACGAAAGGCCCATTACATGGGCTAGATGAGGAGGCATGTCTCCTTGATTCCTTCGCTCGCCCTTCCACACCCTCATAAAAAAAGTCGCTCGCCCTTCCTCCTGTAAAATTGACGCTTCCGCTTCACCATTAATCACGACGGCGCACTACTCCCCCACGACCGCAGCAGAGGAATTACAGAGGAAACTGATGGAAGGAAAGAGGAATTCGTGCAGATGTATTCCCTTTAAATCCGAAGCCCCGACTGCAGGCGGGCATCTACCACACCGCCTATATTTGCATCACTTGGACCTAGATCCGCTGGCGGTATTATCTGATTCCTGCTGAGTCGACGCCCACCTATACCGTGTACCATCCACATGTCGCCGCCATGTGCGCACAAACTAGCTTGGAGCTGCGCGAAGATCCAACATCGCCTGTGAGAACTAGCGATGGTGATCTCAGACCCATCAAGCTCAGCTCTACCTGCATGTGTTAATATTGGCTCCCTCTGTGGCTCTGTCATGTCACGCCTGGTCTCCAACCTCATGTCCTCTTATGTTTTACATCATCTCCACAGTCTCTTTGCAAGTCCATCCTTCTATAATTTGTTATTTTTAATCCGTGTAAGGTCATATGTGATGATGTGCTGATTTCTTTTGGGATAATTACAACTTTATTTCAAAACAGTTGATGCGAAATGCTTTGTTTATGTGTTGCAACTTGCAGGAATGCCTGATAGCCGCTTGATGAAATGCCTAAACTACCAAACATGGTGAAGACTTCCGGATCAGGGTAAAGAGCTCCTTAGCCTATACTATCTTTTATTATATCTAGAATATCAGTCAGTTGGCTACCAAGTTAGTATCCCAGTGTTTTTTGTTTTATTTTCCACAACATTCTGGCTACATGATAATACATGCTCAATCCGATTCCTGATTTTATTCCATCTTTTAATTACTTTGTAGGCCTCTTCTCCGCAGAGTTCACAGGAATTTATTTGTTGACAACAACACATTACACAGTTATTTTTTTTGAGCAACATTACCGTAGGGAAAGCGCCTACGGTGTAGATTTTATATTATTTATCGTGAACTGTACAAACGCAAAGTCCAGAGTCCAAAGGAGAAAACATTACACAGTTATCAAGGTATGTAGTTGGTATACGTGAGGCAAGGTGCCTGCAGGGGATTTGGCCCGTTGCTTATGCATTTTTTCTTGACCTACTCCTTGAATATCCAATCATAGATCTGATACTCCATACTCCAAAGTTTAGTGTAACACAAATCAAGTCCTTCAAAAGTTTGTCCTTATTTTCTACACTATTGATGGTTTCCTATCAATTCTACGTACAGGGGATATGCATACAGAAGACAAAGTAATCCTCTGCAGTCGCCCATAAAATCTTCTATGCTCAGTCTAACCTGTTTTGAATCCTTTCTTATTTACATGTACACATGCATAGAAAGCTGGACCTACATCTGGCCGCTCTCAATAATATGGAAGTTATCCTTCTAATTACAATATCCATATGAGTCAGAGAAGAAAATGTCTGAACATTCCTCTGTTGATCATCATGTCAGTAATAGGGAAGCTATCATTCTAATTGTGCATGTATACATGTGTGACCTGCCGGTGTCTTTTCATGTTGTTAACAGTCTGTACGATTTGGATCATGTACACGTTAATTGTCTTGCCTGTTGTGGGTTTCCCACTTAAACGATTCCACTAATTTACATATGAGGGCCAGAGTTACAAGAAACCCTTCATGTGTATAGTTGGATCTTTTTTACTTTGACTGATTAAAATAGCATAACTTATTTGTCCCTTGGATAAAAAAATAATTATACACATTTTTACCAACTGAACTGTGATTTAATCCCAACGATTTGTTGAATAGTTAATAAGTATTACACAATGCCATTTCAATGTTTTTTAGTTAAATATTCCGCAGCAACGCGCGGGGTATCATCTAGTTGCAGATAGAGGTGTAGGCCGACAACAATATAAAAATAAGAACATAGCTGGGTTGCGGAGACTTCTTAGGTGGTAAAATAAGAAGAAAAAAAAAGGTAAGTACCTAAGTGCTGTAGACCTCGGTGGGGGCACGAGGATGAAGGCTAAGTGCGGTATTGCAGATAGAGGTGTAGGCCGACAACAATAGAAAATTAAGAACATAGCTGGGTTGCGGAGACTAGTTAGGTGGAAAAATAAGAAGGAAAAAAAAGGTGGTGGAAAAATAAGAAGGAAAAAAAAAGTAAGTATACCTAAGTGCTGCCAGGGCCCAGCGTGCTACGCCCATGTTCGTTGCTCGAACTGCTAGTCAGGTGGAAAAATAAGAAGGATGCGTGCTACGCCCATGTTCGTTGCTCGAACTGCTAGTCAGGTGGAAAAATAAGAAGGAAAAAAAAGGTGGTGGAAAAATAAGAAGGAAAAAAAAGTAAGTATACCTAAGTGCTGCCAGGGCCCAGCGTGCTACGCCCATGTTCTTTGGTGCTGCTAGGCCCATGAGGCCCGGCGTGCTACGTCCGAACACAGAAATGCTGCCTGGCCCCAGCGTGCTACGTGCCGGTATTAATGGGCTAGAGATAGCAGGCCGCCGCGGTCGGCCTACCAAATCGAGCCCATAGCTCCCTTCATCTAGGGTTACGGGACCACGCCACCGATCCCAGCTCGGTAGGAGGGGCAGCGGCGAAGTATTTAAGCTGGTCGAACCGCTAGTCGGGTAGCGAGGTGGGACTAAAGGTCGGGGATGCAAACGTGCAGGTGGCCGGGCGGGCCCCTACTTCGGCCCAAGCATCTATGCCGCCCCGCTGCTCCTTGCCTTCGTCGGCTGCCGCAAAGGCGGGCCCGCAGCCCCGCCGAAGCTGATCTCTTGTCGACGGGACTCGGCCCACGGCGAGTGGCGGTCGCGCTCGGTACCAGCGCAACGCCACGTACGTTGCTCGCGACGGCGACACGCCGCTCATCATCGCCAACAACACGTTCCAGGGCCTGTCCACGTGCAGTTTGGTTTCTGTGTTCATTCATATAGACTAGTTACTTAAAATTCAGAGGCAATTGTTTCCATTTTCGGCTTTGTTTTAGTTTTCTAGCACAAGGGGCTTCCTCATCTGTGGCCAACGATGCTTTGGCACTCGGTGCTCGCACTTCTTGTTTGCTATTATTATGCAAACCAAACCGAGCATATGCGCATTTCGGAATGAGGAGGGTGTCATGACATACTAGTCATCGTACAACCGAAATATGCACGATTTCCATCTTCATATAATGTGATGTACAAGTTTCTCTCCCTGTCAATGTAATGTACGTGTTCAGAGTTGTCCTAAACTCAAAATTGCCTCGGTCGCCTATGGGCAGTAGGACTCGTACAATCAAGAGTATTGGCGAAGTTCATACTCTATTCTTGTACTGCGAAGCAGATATACAATTCTGGGACATAATTCCCCTACATATAGGCTTACTATAATCATTGTCAGACACAACCAAATAAAATCCACCAAACAATGAAGCCTCACTGATGATTCCAACGATGCCGGACCTGGTGCCAGGCGTTCCTCCCTGCACCATCATCCTGGGGCAAGCCGAACGGGACGAGGCTGGGCCGGTAGAAGCTCGCGGTTTATTGGAGCCATCCCAGGAGGAGCCGCCGGTGCCAGGAGCCTCGCCTATGTCTTCCACGTAGATCGCCACCGACGCCAAGCCTCGCCAGAGCTCAGGTAACCCTCCGACCCCCTAGCCTCGCCGCCAGAAGGTCGTGTCTCGCCGGAGACGACGATGCATCTCACCCGTACGATCCTATTCTAATCCTGCGGCCCATTTTGAAACTTACCGTTTCGGCGATTATGACATGCTGACGGGCGGGACCCAGTGTCAGGCGGCCCGCGTGTGCGGGACACACTGCTGGGCAGGCTCAACTATTTTTCTCTCTCTGGCCCAAGTTCTTTTCCCGCCAAAGCCCACCGTTTGAATTTGTTTAAATCCATTTTAACTCAAATTCAATACTGGGGCTTTGCTAAAAATTGAATAACTTCAAATCTACAAAACCAAATTGAGTGATTCAAATTATTCTGGAAAGCTTATGAAATTATCTAGCAAACCCCACTGGTCCCAAACCCTAGTTCATTATAGATCACCGGCAAGAAAAATAACAAGTCAGAACCTTTTCCAAATTCAAACAATTATTAAAAATCAACCATAATGAATTTGAGGTGATACAAATTCTCATAATTCACATTTCAAAAACTCTAATTGTTTATAGAAAAATATAATATAGTTGTTGTAGAGGATCAAGGGCTAGATTCAAATAATGGCTATGTGGCTATTTCTAGCCCATTTAAATTATTTCAAAAATAGTATCTAAATTCTATAAGATGTAGCATCTCATTTAAATCATTTTTCTAAGTAATTCAATGTGAGGTGATGACATTAGTATTCATGACCTCATATGTGACTACTTGAGAATATTAAATCATTTTCCAAAATAGTATTTAAATTGTATGAGATGTTTTATCTCATTTAAATCATTTTCCCAAATGATAAATATGAAGTGTTGACCTTGGTCAACATGTGTTCATACCTTATTATTTGAGGAGATTAAATCTTAATAAGGTTCAATGAGAGGAAATTATTTCTCAAAGGAAATAAATAGAAACCCTAATAAATATTTCAATGAGAGGAAATTATTTTTCTTAAAAAGAAAACAAAGCCAACCATCATGTTAATAATATTGTGATGCTAGATTAGCTTGTGTGAACCCTTTGTGTGTTAGTCTAGTACTTAAGATTTGTTTGGTGATTGTATACCTCGTATCCGTTTATAGAAGCTAGTACCGAGGACTACCAGGAGGAGGAGGTCTTCTACGAGGAAGAAGAAGAAAACTTTGATCACTGTACCACTCAAGGGAAGCTCTACTAATGCAAGCAATACTAGTGCAAACTACCCTTGCAATTTTTTTTTGTTTAAGGATTTGTCCAAGCCCAAGATTTTATCTTGCAATCTTTTACTTTGGTTATCAAGGCTTATTTTTATAGTTAACTTTGGTATAAATATAGAGTACTACAAGAGCATCAAACTTAGCCTAGAGAGCTAAAATTTAGTTAGCACCCCTCATGATTAGTTGCTAGTGCTAAAACTAAAATTGACCACTCTAGATGGGAACTTGGGAATCAAATGAATTTGAAACCTTAGAATGATGAGTCATTCTACTGAAAGTTTTGAAGGTGAATATGACCTTTGAATAACAAGGTGAATTTGACAAAAACTCGATGATTGGGTTCGGATGCGATACCATTCCAATTTTAGAGTACCCCCACAATACCTGATAATGGGTAGGGCTTAACTGGATATTTATGTACTTTAGTATGGGTTCCCTCTGAACAAACGTCATAGGGGTTATGCCGAGGCTGCCTCCGTGAAAAGTAAAATGACGTGAATAGAGATGAATGTCGTACCCAAGAGTATTGGCGAAGTTCATACTCTATTCTTGTACTGCGATGCAGATATACAATTCTGGGACATAATTCCCCTACATATAGGCTTACTATAATCATTGTCAGACACAACCAAGTAAAATCCACCAAACAATGAAGCCTCACTGATGATTCCTACGATGCCGGACCTGGTGCCAGGCGTTCCTCCCTGCACCATCATCTTGGGGCAAGCCGAACGGGACGAGGCTGGGCCGGTAGAAGCCTCGCGAACGCGAAGTCCGCGCGGAGACAGAAAAACGCAGCGGCAGCGCTCTGGAATGCGGAAGCCATCGGGAGCCGGAAAGTGTACCTGGGCATTCTTCAGGCCGTGGCAGGCCTAAAAAGGCCACACCCCAGTCTTCTTCTTCTTCTTCTTGGTCCTTCTTTTCTTCTTATTTGGTTTGGTAGCCACACCTCCTTCATTGCTAGAGCCCTCCTTGGCTCCATCTTTTGCTTCTAGTACTCCCTCCAAATAAATGGCTTGAATCCGGAGTCTCTCAATCTCGGCCTTCAATCTATTGACTTCATCTTCATGCTCGGGAAAAGGGTGAGTGACACTACTAGGAAAAGGCCTATTGCCGGCGCACCATTTTGGGCTACTGCCGGCGCACCAGAGCCCACCGGTGCGAACGGGCCTGATGTGGGCATTACCCTTCGGGTAACTAGTATTACGCTACCTCCTACGGCCCACCCAGGGGCCCATGAAGATCATCCACCGACCAAGGTGGGCCGTTATGTCAGTTCCAAAGAAGAATTCTTGACGAACAAGGAAAGAAGACGAAGAGACAAGGAAAGTTTAGATATAGAACTCTTTGTAACCTAGTCGAACCCGGACAGAACTCTTGAGGCCTGGCTCGCAATATAAGGGCCAGGAGAGGGTCTGCCAAGGGGGACATAATCACCATAGCCATAACCATCGCAAGTCTAGAGCTAGGTCATCAGAAATCTTAGCCTCTCGACGAGATTATAGTCGAAGCCTTCGGCTACCCCATTGTAACTCGATAGTTTCAATAATCAAGATCAGACAAGCAGGAAGTAAGGGTTTTACTTCATCGAGGACCCGAACCTAGGTAAATCTCTCTCCCCGTTTGTTTGGTATCCGATGTCTCGTGTCAGCCTGCAGGATTCCGTCAACCCTAAGCCCCAAAATGTGGGAAACCTATTGGCGCAAGGCATGGCATCGGCAGCTCCGGTCACATCAACAACATTCGTGCTGGATTCGCTAACACCCTCAAGTCTAGGAAACTCAGTTCGTTGCGGTTCCTTCGAGTTCACACCTCGCGCTGAGGCCTCGCGTCCAATTTCTTCGGAGTTACGCGGCAGCATGGATGCAACCTTCGGTGGTGTCCACTTCATCATCGATTCTAGAGGATTTCTTCGACTTCCCAATTCAAACGCGTCGAGTCTAAGGACTTCGGTTCCAAAAAACATTGCTTCACCAACGGCTTCGGTAGTCTTGCCTGGGAATAGCAGCGAGAGCAGCCGAAGTCGCTTTGGTAGCAGAGAGGAGCAACGGAAGAGGCGAAGGGATCTACACCGTGAAGAGGAAGAACGAGCCGCAAGTCGCCTTCGTTAGTGTGAAAGAGGATGCTATAATGCGCAATCGAGCAAGAACCGCCTCGGTACACCTTATTTATCGGCCACGGAACAGCTTGACGCGCCATGTTATTTGCACTCTTATATTGACCCAAAGGATAACATCGAGAAGGCCATTCATTTACTCAAAATTTGTCGGCAGTTCCTCGACGTTCAGAAGTTCTGCGACGAGCTAAGGTCCGAGTCAGAGGCAAAAGCTCGTTCGGCGGAAGAAAGGACGGTAGCTTACAGTTACCCGAAGCGGCAGGAATATTTGCCAGAAGAAGATATTTACATACCAACCGAAGTTTACCCTACGTCTCGAGGGCAAGTCAACATGATTCATAAGACTAGCTTTTCGAAGAGAGAAGCCAAGAAGTTTTTGCGAGAAATAAAATTTGCGGAAGTAGCTATGGCAAAAGTACCCAATTATATCGACTGGTCGGATAAAAAACATCCTGTTCAGCAGAGCAAATCACCCGATAGCCGTTCCAAGGCCCGGTCACGTTGCCTTAGTTCTAGAAGCACAGATTGGAGGATACAACATGAGCAAGGTGTTCATGGACGGAGGAAGCGGTCTGAACCTGTTATTTGCAAGCACAATGAAGGCAATGGGATTAACGATCGATATGCTAAAAGAATCTGATATAGGCTTCCATGGCATCATCCCAACCCGACCCGTTTATCCCCTTGCCAAAATTTCACTGGATGTAGTCTTCGGCACACCTAGCAATTTTAGGAAGGAGAAACTTGAGTTCGAGGTGGTCGATTGGGAATCACAGTACCACGCCATCCTCGGCAGGCCAGCGTTTGCCAAATTCATGGCGGTACCTCATTACGCGTACCTGAAGTTGAAGCTGCCGGGCAATAATGGGACAACAATAATTGTTCACGGGAGTTTTTCTCCTTCTGATAACTGCGATAGGGATTTCCAGAAGATCGCTTCAAAGTTTGGAGTCAAGGAAGAACTTAATGCACTCGACGCTGTCACTGATCATAATCGGAACGTAAAATCTGATGAATTTGACGTTGCCAAGGAAGCCAAGAAGCATCAAGTGCATCCCTCTGATCTGAAGAAAACGGTCAACACATCGGCAGATCTCGCTGCCGCATAGGAAAGCGTGCTCATCGAGTTCCTCCATGAGCGCTGGGAAATATTTGCATGGGAACCATCCGACATGCTAGGTATTCCCCGGGACCTCGGTGAGCACGCCCTCAATGTTGACCCCAAAGCTAAACATGTACAGCAGACGTTACGTAGTTTCTCAGAACCAAAAAGAAAAGCTATTGGCTAAGAAGTTAATCGGCTCCGCAAGGCTGGTTTTATTCGGGAGCTCAAGGAAGCCGAATGGGTAGCTAACCCAGTCATGGTGCCAAAGAAAGATACGATAGTTCTTCGTATGTGTATCGATTACACAAGCCTCAATAAGCACTGCCCGAAGGATCATTTTCCATTGCCTCGCATCGATTAAATAGTCGACTCCACAGCAGGTTGCGATCGTCTCTCCTTTCTCGATGCTTACTCATGATATAATCAGATCAAGCTCAAAAAATAAGACCAGGAGTTAACTGCGTTCATAACTCCGCATGGTGTATACTGTTACAATGTCATGACCTTTGGATTGAAAAACGTAGGTGCAACCTCTCAGCGGTGGATGCAAGCCTGCCTTGGAGAACAAATTGGCCGAAATATTGAGGTTTACATCGACGACATTGTCGTCAAAACCAGAAACGCGGCTACCCTCATCGATGATTTAAGAGAAACTTTTGACAACCTCGACAGATACAAAATCAAGTTGAATCCGAAGAAATGTTTCTTCGGGGTACCAGGAGGCCAAGTACTCGGGTACTTGATGACCCACAAGTATAGGG
>NC_061510.1:206095385-206158707 GCF_022539505.1 Lolium rigidum
GTAGCTAGCTTCAACTTCTTATCAATGTCGCCTCCATCCACCAACAAAACTTTCTTTGTATCGTCCATCTGCTTTATGTACTGCACAATGTTTTTCGTCTTGTGGCTAGGGACTTCCAAGTCCTCAAAGATGCAGAGCTATAAGAAAACATGCTCAAGTGAACTTTCGGTGTATACATATTTACTACGAAGAATGGATTCAAATGGAGAAATATGGACCGACTTTGGTGTGCAGGATAAATATGTAAAGGTTGCTGTCCAACTTAGTGTGCTGGAGAATTTACTGGAGCAGCACCAGAAAAATCTCAATCTCCGAAAGCTTGCATGTTTTATTGTTATATTGCTCAATAAACTTCAATAAGCTTTCACTCTTTCAGGAAGACATGCAAACAATATCACTTCAATCTAAAATCTAGTAAGCAACAATTTAAAACTTAATGTAGAAGAGATTCTTGTAATCTGACTTGATCTTAATACCATTAAGTTGACCGTCAAGAAAACAAGGCACTCATAGAAAACCATTCCACAAACACATACTAAGTCAGCAGAATTAGTAAACCACCAATAGTTCTGCTCCATATAGAACGAGTATAAAGTATAGTAGGCAGAACTAGTAAACTGTCTTCTGTACTAAGTTGTTAGCCCGCTTCCTGAACTTCAGGAAGAATCTATAGGGTGTAAATAAAGTATAGTGAAAGGATCTAGAAAGCATAAAAAATAGCAAAACAGTTCCTTGGGCACCTGCCAGTGACATGCTGATCAACAGCTTGTAAAATAGCACAGCAATGTCTGCATAGCTCTAGCAAATAATAGACACGATTATTGCTGAAGCCTGAACTGAACTACCAAACCAGGGTCCATGATTAAATACAAAAAACAATTTGTAGCACAAATATATATGTAGGCATAAGGCAGGAGCTAACTAGAAACAAGATCATCAAGAAGACACATTGATTTAGTGAGACAGCAGATACCTTCCCCTCTGCTGTTCGGGCAGACAACGCTATTTTAAGTCCCAGGCGTCGTACTTTCTTTTGCAGCTTGAATGCATGGCTTCGTGGTTTAGGGCCATGCATGGTTGCACCACCTCGAAACTGTTTCAGTTTGAATATTAGTTTAGTTGGAGCCTGAACAAGAAAATATATCTAACATTATACGAATGATGTACTGTTAAGATAGCGTGGTATAACCTGACAACCACGCAGCGTTCCATGGCGTGCTCTTCCAGTTCCTTTTTGCTTGTAAGGCTTTCTTCCTGTGCCACTCACTTCACTGATAGTTTTAGTTGAGTGTGTCCCCTGTGAAAGAGAGCTAGTGCAATTATCAAAGGTGCCACAAAAACATTCTGGAAAGTTACGTACAACTTAAATATCTGAACTGAAGGAAGCAACTGATGTTACACGAACACATTATACAATAGATCACATGACTTGGGAGCTTGAAAGCTGTAGACAATCAAAAGAAGAGATAATGTCATAGTGTGTACCTGTTGCCTTTTAGCAAGTTGCCACCTGACTACTCTGTGAACAATATCCTTCCTAATTGGAACATCAAAAACATCACCATCCAAAACCATGAATCCCTTGTCCTCATTATGGAAGTTTGTTACTCTAGCTACTAGGTCCTCATACTGCCCTGTAAAAAATATTAAGATTACTTACAGCTCAGCATAATTTTGAAAATCATATAGCTTTCCATTAGCCAATTATGATACAATTGTACAACCTAAAGAGTGAAGTCCAACATGGCAAATCTTGTGAAGATTAAATAAAGCTATTTTTAATCAATTAAGAATACAGAGTCAACTAAAAGATCTCTATCGACTAAATAAAATATTGCACAGGTCGCTCAGAAACAGCATTGTGATAGCAGCAAATGGATAAGGAATACTAGAAACACACCTAGCTCTCGGTCTGGGGTCCAAACACTCTTGCTAGACAGAAGTTCCGGTGGAATCAGCACTTCATTTGCTGGAGCTAAATGAGTAGAGTACCGATTGAAGTAGACATTTGGCAATATCTGCAGGAAAGAAAGCTATCTCAGAAGGCAGAAGTAGAAGCACACGCCATCAAACATGGCAAAGAGACTAAATAACTAAAGAGATACAGAATATCATCTTTTTTTTAATGTTACCCATGATTTCTATTTGCATTTGAAATAAATTATGTTCTTGGAGTCCTAGCAAACCAATAACGGTGCATAAATTACAGTCAAATGTCTACAATATCAGAAATCAAATGCTCCATAAGGTTGAGCACATCATAGATATGGTATTAGTGCATATATCATCCTATATGGTGCAACCCAACTTTTAGGAGATTAAGCAAGTCAAGTATGGAGAAGATAAGCAACCAAAATAAGACACAACTGGTGCATCTATAAGTGACAAAACATCAATAAAATCTGAATAGTTCCATTTGAAAAAGATCAACTGAATACATCTGTCAGCAAATTGCCTTGTGACGTGAAAATGGCATTATCTACAGGATACATATAGTACAACTGGATAATGCGTCACCCCTTGAACTGATTCTATGTGGAACCATGCCATCACATAATCTTGTACCACTTAAGACTACTTGTACAGTCAGTATTTGTCCTACTTCCCATCAGTAACTAATAAGTAGTCAACAAGAACACAATTTTGCATTAGCGTGTTAACTGGATTTGAACAAATTTTGAATATGTCAATAAGCTTAGAACTGGAGAAATCGGACCATACATAAAAACAGGATCAGAGGCCACATCATGTATTTGTCGACGAACCAAATCACAGAAAGCACATACTGAGTTATGTTACACTATCTGGATTGGCAAGTACTGCGGCAAGATCACACTCACGCCTAACCTCAATCAACTGAATCAAAAATACCCCATTTACAAGCTGGAAACGACCAACCATAAACTCTGCACACATTGTGTACACGATGTGGTACCCGGCCATCCCAACCCTGCCTATCCAGCTAGCCAAACGCCGGCGTCACGTATTCGAACTGGCGGAGACCATCGCATTTAGCCTGACGGAGAACCGATGTGAGGTGGCGCGGGGAAATGGGTAGCAGGGGGTGCCAGAGCCATACCTTGCTGACAAGCGGGGCGTCGCGGCCGATGGCGCCGAGCTGCGGCGGGCAGTCCACGGCGCGGCGCAGGAGCGACGCTGCACGTGCGATGGCGCGCATCTGCCGGCGGCGGGTGCAGAGGACGGTGCGGCGGCCGGGGAGAGTAGAGACTAGAGAGGGGAGCCGGTTGAGAAGAATCGAGTGGGCCGAGGGAGGGAAACGGTTCGGCCTAGTGCGCGCGTACGTGACCGACAGGCCACGGGCTCGCCTTCGCCTACTAATACTTGTAATCATAATCCAGGGAGCGCTGCCTTTTGGGCTCATTGCGTCAAATAAGGTGTAACGCCCATGTCTTTTGGGCTTTAAGGCCAGCCCCTTAAGGCCTTGTTTGGTTGTGCAGTATTTGTGTGTGTTTCAGAGAGAGTTTTTTTTTTGTTGTTGTTGTTGAAAATACACCTTTACCAAACAAATACTCTGAAATACTCTACATCTCATTGTACAAGGCACTAGTGCGTGTGCAGCAACTGAGATGCCCGCAACGCTTTTCAGGGCACCAAGTGTAGTTGTTTATGGTCTTTCGCACCCTAACGGAAGAACCGATGGATGTCGCACGCAACGACGAGGCACACTGTTAAAATCGAGATGCACAATAAACGAAGAACGAAAAGTAAAACACTGCAGGGAACATGAGATTTTAACGTGGAAAACTCTTGCAACACACAAGGAAAAAACCACGGGCGCCAGCCAGCAAAACTTTACTATTTCGGTGGTGTTTACAAACGCCGTGGGTGTACAATGATGCGATGAAACCCAAGCGGCGGCTTACAGGGAAAATATATAGATGGTGGCAACGATCCGTACCGCGGGGGACCGCCGCCCCCGCACCCCCCGCAGGCGTCCCCGTAGGGCACGACATATGGGCTAACTTCGACTACGCTACGCTTTCGGCCCAAGCCTCCGGCGACGGGCCTCGCTCCGCTCGTCAGAAGTTAGCCTCCCTTTAGTATATAAATTTGGATCACAATATAACAAACTCCACCTTGAGACAAATTCCTTGTAGCATGAACTTCAACAAACACCTGAATCAACAAAGAAAACACTTACTGGCGCCAATAGCCACTTGGGCTAAACAGTTATACCAACCAAGCTTGAGCAAAGCTCAAACTTGGACACAGGGACAGGCTTAGTCATCATATCAGCAGGATTATCATGAGTACTAATCTTGCATACCTTCACTTTACCTTTTGAAACCACATCTCTGATTGCGTGGTACTTAATATCAATGTGCTTTGTCCTCTCATGGAACATCTGATCTTTAGTAAGATAAATAGCACTTTGACTGTACTGAACAACTTAATGCAAGAATTATCTCCACAAAACTCAGCATATAAACCTTTCAGCCAAACAGCCTCTTTACCTGCCTCGACCAATAGCCATGTACTCAGCCTCGGTAGTAGATTGTGCAACGAGCATCCCGCAAAGTAGCCTTCCAGCTAACAAGACATCCACCAACGGTAAACACATAACCTATGAGGGACCTTCTCTTATCCAAATCGCCGACATAATCTGAATCCACATATCCGGCGAGCCCCTCACCAATCCTCGCCAAACCTCAAGCAAGCTTTTGATGTGCCGCGAAGGTACCTGAAAATCCACTCGAACAGACTTTCCAATGTTCTTTACCAGGATTAGCCATGTATCGACTGACCAAACTCATAGCATATGACAGATCAGGACGTGAACAAACCATGACATACATCAAGGAACCAACAGCACTAGAATGGGGAACTCGAGACATGTGCTCAATATCATCTTCAGAGCTAGGACATTGCAAAGCTGACAACTTGAAATGAGAAGCAATAGGAGTAGTAACTGACTTTGCATCATGCATATTAAAACGATGAAGAACTTTCTCAATGTACTTTTCCCGACTAAGAAACAACAAACTAGACTTTTCGTCCCTTTTAATTTCCATGCCTAGTATTTTCTTAGCGGAACCAAGATCCTTCATCTCAAACTCACTACTTAATTGATTCTTTAAAATAGTGATCTCTTTCATGCTCTTGGCAAGCAATCAACATATCATCAACATATAGCCGCAAATAAATAGGTGATCCATTAACAAACTTGATATACACACAACCTATCATACCGAGATCTCTCAAGACCATGTGTAAGCATAAATGAATCAAACCTTTTATACCACCGTCGTGGCGATCATTTCGGACCATAAAGGGACCTCTTTAATTTGCAAACAAGATCCTCCTTACCAGGCACAACATAACCTTCGAAGTTGGTCCATATATATCTCCTCCTCCAACTCACCATGCGAGAAAGCGAGTCTTTACATCTAGCTGCTCAAGCTCAAGATCATGCATAGCAACAATACCAAAGAAAGCACGAATAGAACTATGCTTCACAACCGGGGAGAATACATCATTATAATCAACACACGGAATTTGGCTGAAACCTTTTGCTACTAACCTTGCCTTAAACCGTGGAGGCTCATTAGGAGACAAACCTTCCTTTTTTTTAAATATCCACTTGCAGCGGACAGCCTTCTTTTGTTTAAGCAAGTGCACAACATCCCATGTGCCATTCTTCTCAAGCGATTGCATCTCTTCTTGCATCGCACCTACCCACTTCTCTTTATCAGCCGAAGCAATGGCTTCAGTATATGTCGCTGGTTCAATATCATGCTCCACCTGTTCAGCACAACTCAAAGCATAATCAACAATATCACATTCTTGAATTAATCGGGTAGGAGGTGTAATATTTATCTTAGGGCGGTCGGCAGCAATAGACCGTCCTTGTCGCCGAACAAAAAGTGGTGAAGGTGGAACATCATTATCATCATTGTTGGTTTCAGGAACCACATTTTCATTCTCCTTTGCGTGCTCCACTCGCACGCCAATTCTGTGCTTGCTCATCATCGGAAACATCGGGAGAATCAATAGCATCGGAAATATCGGTAGACGGACTATCATTAAACATAACCGCCTCATTAAAAACGACAATCCTGCTCAACACAATTTTCTTAGTTTCGGGATTCCATAATCTATATGCCTTAACTCCTGAACCATAACCAAGGAAGATGCACTTAACGGCCCTTGGCTCCAACTTTCCATTATCAACATGAGCGTAAGCGGTGCAACCAAAAACTCTCAAATCTGAATAATCAGCGAGGCGAACCGGACCATACCTCAATTGGAGTTTTCTTATCAAGTGGAACAGAAGGTGACCTGTTGATGAGATAACATGCGGTGGAGGCTGCTTCAGCCCAAAAAACTCTATGCATCTTTGCATTAGACAACATGCAGCGAGCCCTCGAAATAATGGTCCTGTTCATGCGTTCAGCCATGCCATTCTGTTGAGGGGTGTAAGGAATTGTATGATGTCTTACCATCCCATCATTGCTGCAAAACTCATCAAATTCATTTGAACAAAATTCCATACCATTGTCAAGTACGGAGTATCTTAACCTTCTTTTCGGTTTGGGTTTCTACCATAACTTTCCACTTCTTAAAAGCATTAAAAACATCAGATTTATGTTTCAGGAAATATGGCCACACTTTCCTTGAGTAATCATCAATAATAGTAAGCATGTAATTAGCACCACCGTTAGAAGTTCTACGGGACGGACCCCAAACATCAGCATGAACATAATCTAAAATGCCTTTGGTGGTATGAACGGAAGCATTAAATTTTACTCTTTTATGCTTACCAAAGATGCAATGCTCACAGAACTCAAGATTACCTAAATCGCAGCCATCAATCAGCTCTCTCTTTGCCAATTCCGCCATGCCAAGCTCACTCATATGTCCAAGACGCTTATGCCAAAGGTTAGTCTTACTAGATTCATCGAAACTAACGACAGCAGACAATACCAGGCAAAGTACTACCTCTAAGGACATATAATTTCGCAGAATTCATATCACCAATCATAATAATGAGAGAACCTGATGATACATTCAAAAGTTTGTTCCCACCTTTGTACTTGTACCCGTCACAATCAAGGGTACTCAAAGAGATCAAATTCCTCGCCATGGAGGGTATGTGTTTCACTCCTGTCAACGTGCGTGTCATCCCATCATGGGTCTTGATCTGAACGGAACCAATGCCAACAATGCTGCACTTGGTTGTCATTCCCCACACGCACAAAATCTCCACTCTGCACGGACTCATAAGAACTGAACCAATCTTTGTTACAGCAAATATGAAACGAACATGCGATATCAAGAATCCATTCATCATCACGTGAAACACATGCGGCCAAGACAGCTAAGCAATCTCCATCGAACTATCACTACCGAGCAACAACGAGCAGCCTCACCCTTACCGGTGACAACGGCAGACCTTACCATTACCATCATTATTTTTCGGTTGGTAAGTTCCGTTCCTTTTCTCCTTGTTCTGCAGACTTCCAACAATCATCAATATTGTGGTTAGATTTCTTACAATACTGCGAGAACTTGTCACGTCCTTTGGACTTTGAGCGACCTCTGTCGCCCTTGCTCTTATCTCTCGTTGTTGTGGTAGTAGTTATCTCGCTCGCTCGGGCCTGCCACGGACCTCTAATGCCTCCGCCTTGGAGGACGAACTTTCAGCCTGCACCATAGATTTCATTTTCTCCTTTTGTTGGAGAGCATCATAAACTTCCGCGAGAGTTAGTTTGTCGTGGCTTGATACGTCTCCAACGTATCGATAATTTCTTATGTTCCATGCCACATTATTGATGTTATCTACATGTTTTATGCACACTTTATGTCATATTCGTGCATTTTCTGGAACTAACCTATTAACAAGATGCCGAAGTGCCGATTCTGTCATTTTCTGCTGTTTTTGGTTTCGAAATCCTAGTAACGAAATATTCTCGGAATTGGACGAAATCAACGCCCAGGGTCCTATTTTGCCACGAAGCTTCCAGAAGACCGAAGAGTCAACGAAGTGGGGCCACGAGGTGCCCAAACCCTAGGGCGGCGCGGCCCCCCTTGGCCGCGCGGCCCTGTGGTGTGGGGCCCTCGTGCCCCCTCCTGACTTGCCCTTCCGCCTACTTAAAGCCTCCGTCGCGAAACCCCCAGTACCGAGAGCCACGATACGGAAAAACCTTCCAGAGACGCCGCCAACGCCGATCCCATCTCGGGGGATCCAGGACATCGCCTCCGGCACCCTGCCGGAGAGGGGATTCATCTCCCGGAGGACTCTACGCCGCCATGGTCGCCTCCGGAGTGATGTGTGAGTAGTCTACCCCTGAACTATGGGTCCATAGCAGTAGCTAGATGGTTGTCTTCTCCCCATTGTGCTTCATTGTCGGATCTTGTGAGCTGCCTAACATGATCAAGATCATCTATCTGTAATTCTATATGTTGCGTTTGTTGGGATCCGATGAATAGAGAATAGTTGTTATGTTGATTATCAAAGTTATGTCTATGTGTTGTTTATGATCTTGCATGCTCTCCGTTATTAGTAGATGCTCTGGCCAAGTTGATGCTAGTAACTCCAAGAGGGAGTATTTATGCTCGATAGTGGGTTCATGTCTCCGTGAATCTGGAGGAGTGACAAGAACCACTAAGGTTACGGATGTCTTGTTGCCACTAGGGATAAAACATTGGTGCTATGTTCAAGGATGTAGTCACCGATTACATTACGCGCAATACTTAATGCAATTGTCCGTTGTTAGCAACTTAATACCGGAGGGGTTCGGATGATAACCTCGAAGGTGGACTTTTTAGGCATAGATGCATGCTGGATGGCGGTCTATGTACTTTGTCGTAATGCCCAATTAAATCTCACAATACTCATCATAATATGTATGTGCATGGTCATGCCCTCTCTATTTGTCAATTGCCCAACCGTAATTTGTTCACCCAACATGCTCGTTTATCTTATGGGGGAGACACCTCTAGTGAACTGTGGACCCCGGTCCAATTCTCTTTACTTGAAATACAATCTACTTGCAATACTTGTTCTCACCGTTTTCTCGCAAACAATCATCATCCACACTATACATCTAATCCTTTGTTACAGACAAGCCGGTGAGATTGACAACCTCACTATTTCGTTGGGGCAAAGTACTTTGGTTGTGTTGTGCGGGTTCCACGTTGGCGCCGGAATCTCCGGTGTTGCGCCGCACTACATCCCGCCGCCATCAACCTTCAACGTGCTTCTTGGCTCCTACTGGTTCGATAACCTTGGTTTCATACCGAGGGAAAACTTGCCGCTGTACGCATCACACCTTCCTCTTGGGGTTCCCAACGGACGCGTGTTGTACGCGTATCAAGCGGCTTTTCTCGGCGCCGTTGCTCGGGAGATCAAGACACGCTGCAAGGGAGTCTCCACTTCTCAATCTCTTTACTTTGTTTTTGTCTTGCTTAGTTTTATTTACTACTTTGTTTGCTGCACTAAATCAAAATACAAAAAAATTAGTTGCTAGTTTTACTTTATTTGCTATCTTGTTTGCTATATTAAAAACACAAAAAAATTAGTTACTTGCATTTACTTTATCTAGTTTGCTTTATTTACTGTTGCTAAAATGGCTACCGCTGAAAATACTAAGTTGTGTGACTTCACAACCACAAATAATAATGATTTCTTATGCACACCTATTGCTCCACCTGCTACTACAGCAGAATTCTTTGAAATTAAACCCGCTTTACTCGAATCTTGTTATGCGAGAGCAATTTTCTGGTGTTAGTTCTGATGATGCTGCCGCCCATCTCAATAATTTTGTTGAATTATGTGAAATGCAAAAATATAAAGATGTAGATGGTGACATTATAAAATTAAAATTGTTCCCTTTCTCATTAAGAGGAAGAGCTAAACATTGGTTGCTATCTCTGCCTAAGAATAGTATTGATTCATGGACTAAATGCAAGGATGCTTTTATTGGTAGATATTATCCCCCTGCTAAAATTATATCTTTGAGGAGTAGCATAATGAATTTTAAACAATTAGATACTGAACATGTTGCTCAAGCTTGGGAAAGAATGAAATCTTTGGTTAAAAATTGCCCAACCCATGGACTGACTACTTGGATGATCATCCAAACCTTCTATGCAGGACTAAATTTTTCTTCGCGGAATTTATTGGATTCAGCTGCTGGAGGTACCTTTATGTCCATCACTCTTGGTGAAGCAACAAAGCTTCTTGATAATATGATGATCAACTACTCCGAATGGCACACGGAAAGAGCTCCACAAGGTAAGAAGGTAAATTCCGTCGAAGAAACCTCTTCCTTGAGTGATAAGATTGATGCTATTATGTCTATGCTTGTGAATGATAGGACTAATATTGATCCTAATAATGTTCCATTAGCTTCATTGGTTACACAAGAAGAACATGTTGATGTAAATTTCATTAAAAATAATAATTTCAACAACAATGCTTACCGGAACAATTCTAGTAACAACTATAGGCCATATCCTTATAATAATGGCAACGGCTATGGTAATTCTTATGGGAATTCTTACAACAATAATAGGAATTCACCCCCTGGACTTGAAGCCATGCTTAAAGAATTTATTAGTACGCAAACTGCTTTTAACAAATCTGTTGAAGAAAAGCTTGGGAAAATTGATATACTTGCTTCTAAAGTCGATAGTCTTGCTGCTGATGTTGATCTTTTGAAATCGAAAGTTATGCCTAATGAAAATCATCATAATAAAATTATTACTACAGCAAATGCCATCCAAGTTAGAATTAATGAGAATATAAGATTAATGGCTGAACTGCGTGCTAGGTGGGATAGAGAAGAAAATGAAAAACTAGCTAAAGAGAAGAATGTAGCTAAAGTTTGGACTATTACCACCACTAGTAATGCTAATGCTACACATGTTGCTGCACCTCCTACTAATAATAATAAAAGAATTGGTGTTAGCAATGTTTCCACTTCTAATGCAAAGCGCGAGAAACTGCCCGAAACCGCTAAAGCTGCTCGAAACCGCTCTGTGATAAAGCTGCTGAAATTTTTTCCAACATTGGGGATGATGATCCCATTGCTTTAGATTATAATGGTTTGAATTTTGATGATTGCCACATCTCTGAAGTTATAAAGTTCTTGCAAAAACTTGCTAAAAGTCCTAATGCTAGTGCTATAAATTTGGCTTTCACACAACATATTACAAATGCTCTCATAAAAGCTAGAGAAGAGAAACTAGAGCGCGAAGCCTCTATTCCTAGAAAGCTAGAGGATGGTTGGGAGCCCATCATTAAGATGAAGGTTAAAGATTTTGATTGTAATGCTTTATGTGATCTTGGTGCAAGTATTTCGTTATGCCTAAGAAAATTTATAATATGCTTGACTTGCCACCGCTGAAAAATTGTTATTTGGATGTTAATCTTGCTGATCATTCTACAAAGAAACCTTTGGGTAAGTTGATAATGTTCGCATTACCGTTAACAATAACCTTGTCCCCGTTGATTTTGTTGTCTTGGATATTGAATGCAATGCATCTTGCCCCATTATATTGGGAAGACCTTTTCTTCGAACCGTTGGTGCTACTATTGATATGAAGGAAGGTAATATTAAATATCAATTTCCTCTCAAGAAAGGTATGGAACACTTCCCTAGAAAGAGAATGAAGCTACCTTTTGATTCTATTATGAGAACAAATTATGATGTTGACACTTCATCTCTCGATAATACTTGATACACACTTTCTGCGCCTAGCTGAAAGGCGTTAAAGAAAAGCGCTTATGGGAGACAACCCATGTTTTTACCTACAGTACTTTGTTTTTATTTTGTGTCTTGGAAGTTGTTTACTATTGTAGCAACCTCTCCTTATCTTAGTTTAGTGTTTTATTGTGCCAAGTAAAGTCGTTGATAGAAAAGTTCATACTAGATTTGGATTACTGCGCAGTTTCAGATTTCTTTGCTGTCACGAATTCCGACCTGCCTCCCTGTAGGTAGCTCAGAAAATTATGCCAATTTACGTGAGTAATACTCAGATATGTACGCAACTTTCATTCAATTTGGGCATTTTCATTTGAGCAAGTCTGGTGCCATTTTAAAATTCGTCAATACGAACTGTTCTGTTTTGACAGATTCTGCCTTTTATTTCGCATTGCCTCTTTTGCTATGTTGGATGAATTTCTTTGATCCATTAATGTCCAGTGGCTTTATGCAATGTCCAGAAGTGTTAAGAATGATTATGTCACCTCTGAACATGTTAATTTTTATTGTGCACTAACCCTCTAATGAGTTGTTTCGAGTTTGGTGTGGAGCAAGTTTTCAAGGATCAAGAGAGGGAGATGATACAACATGATCAAGGAGAGTGAAAGCTCTAAGCTTGGGGATGCCCCGGTGGTTCACCCCTGCATATTCTAAGAAGACTCAAGCTGTCTAAGCTTGGGGATGCCCAAGGCATCCCCTTCTTCATCGACAACATTATCGGGTTCCTCCCCTGAAACTATATTTTTATTCCATCACATCTTATGTGCTTTGCTTGGAGCGTCGGTTTGTTTTTGTTTTGTTTGAATAAAATGGATCCTAGCATTCACTTTATGGGAGAGAGACACGCTCCGCTGTAGCATATGGACAAGTATGTCCTTAGCTTCTACTCATAGTATTCATGGCGAAGTTTCTTCTTCGTTAAATTGTTATATGGTTGGAATTGGAAAATGATACATGTAGTAATTGCTATAAATGTCTTGGGTAATGTGATACTTGGCAATTGTTGTGCTCATGTTTAAGCTCTTGCATCATATGCTTTGCACCCATTAATGAAGAAATACATAGAGCATGCTAAATTTGGTTTGCATATTTGGTTTCTCTAAGGTCTAGATAATTTCTAGTATTGAGTTTGAACAACAAGGAAGACGGTGTAGAGTCTTATAATGTTTTCAATATGTCTTTTATGTGAGTTTTGCTGCACCGGTTCATCCTTGTGTTTGTTTCAAATAAGCCTTGCTAGCCTAAACCTTGTATCGAGAGGGAATACTTCTCATGCATCCAAAATACTTGAGCCAACCACTATGCCATTTGTGTCCACCATACCTACCTACTACATGGTATTTTCCGCCATTCCAAAGTAAATTGCTTGAGTGCTACCTTTAAAATTCCATCATTCACCTTTGCAATATATAGCTCATGGGACAAATAGCTTAAAAACTATTGTGGTATTGAATATGTAATTATGCACTTTATCTCTTATTAAGTTGCTTGTTGTGCGATAACCATGTTCACTGGGGACGCCATCAACTACTCATTGTTGAATTTCATGTGAGTTGCTATGCATGTTCATCTTGTCTGGAGTAAGAGCGATCTACCACCTTATGGTTAAGCATGCATATTATTAGAGAAGAACATTGGGCCGCTAACTAAAGCCATGATCCATGGTGGAAGTTTCAGTTTTGGACATATATCCTCAATCTCAAATAAGAAAATTATTAATTGTTGTTACATGCTTATGCATAAAAGAGGAGTCCATTATCTGTTGTCTATGTTGTCCCGGTATGGATGTCTAAGTTGAGAATAATCAATAGCGAGAAATCCAATGCGAGCTTTCTCCTTAGACCTTTGTACGAGCGGCATAGAGGTACCCCTTTGTGACACTTGGTTAAAACATGTGCATTGTGATGATCCGGTAGTCCAAGCTAATTAGGACAAGGTGCGGGCACTATTAGTATACTATGCATGAGGCTTGCAACTTATAAGATATAATTTACATGATACATATGCTTTATTACTACCGTTGACAAAATTGTTTCATGTTTTCAAAATCAAAGCTCTAGCACAAATATAGCAATCGATGCTTTTCCTCTATGAGGACCATTCTTTTACTTTCAATGTTGAGTCAGTTCACCTATTTCTCTTCACCTCAAGAAGCAAACACTTGTGTGAACTGTGCATTGATTCCTACATATTTGCATATTGCACTTATTATATTACTCTATGTTGACAATTATCCATGAGATATACATGTTACAAGTTGAAAGCAACCGCTGAAACTTAATCTTCTTTTGTGTTGCTTCAATACCTTTACTTTGAATTATTGCTTTATGAGTTAACTCTTATGCAAGACTTATTGATGCTTGTCTTGAAGTGCTATTCATGAAAAGTCTTTGCTATATGATTCACTTGTTTACTCATGTCATATACATTGTTTTGATCGCTGCATTCACTACATATGCTTTACAAATAGTATGATCAAGGTTATGATGGCATGTCACTCCGAAATTATCTTTGTTATCGTTTTACCCGCTCGGGACGAGCGGAACTAAGCTTAGGGATGCTGATACGTCTCCAACGTATCGATAATTTCTTATGTTCCATGCCACATTATTGATGTTATCTACATGTTTTATGCACACTTTATGTCATATTCGTGCATTTTCCGGAACTAACCTATTAACAAGATGCCGAAGTGCCGATTCTTGTTTTCGCTGTTTTTGGTTTCGAAATCCTAGTAACGAAATATTCTCGGAATTGGACGAAATCAACGCCCGGGGTCCTATTTTGCCACGAAGCTTCCAGAAGACCGAAGAGTCAACGAAGTGGGGCCACGAGGTGCCCAAACCCTAGGGCGGCGCGGCCCCCTTGGCCGCGCGGCCCCGTGGTGTGGGGCCCTCGTGCCCCCTCCCGACTTGCCCTTCCGCCTACTTAAAGCCTCCGTCGCGAAACCCCCGATACCGAGAGCCACGATACGGAAAACCTTCCGGAGACGCCGCCAACGCCGATCCCATCTCGGGGGATCCAGGAGATCGCCTCCGGCACCTCGCCGGAGAGGGGATTCATCTCCCGGAGGACTCTACGCCGCCATGGTCGCCTCCGGAGTGATGTGTGAGTAGTCTACCCCTGGACTATGGGTCCATAGCAGTAGCTAGATGGTTGTCTTCTCCCCATTGTGCTTCATTGTCGGATCTTGTGAGCTGCCTAACATGATTAAGATCATCTATCTGTAATTCTATATGTTGCGTTTGTTGGGATCCGATGAATAGAGAATACTTGTTATGTTGATTATCAAAGTTATGTCTATGTGTTGTTTATGATCTTGCATGCTCTCCGTTATTAGTAGATGCTCGGCCAAGTTGATGCTAGTAACTCCAAGAGGGAGTATTTATGCTCGATAGTGGGTTCATGTCTCCGTGAATCTGGAGGAGTGACAAGAACCACTAAGGTTACTGGATGTGCTCGTTGCCACTAGGGATAAAACATTGGTGCTATGTTCAAGGATGTAGTCACCGATTACATTACGTGCAATACTTAATGCAATTGTCCGTTGTTAGCAACTTAATACCGGAGGGGGTTCGGATGATAACTCGAAGGCGGACTTTTTAGGCATAGATGCATGCTTGGATGGCGGTCTATGTACTTTGTCGTAATGCCCAATTAAATCTCACAATACTCATCATAATATGTATGTGCATGGTCATGCCCTCTCTATTTGTCAATTGCCCAACTGTAATTTGTTCACCCAACATGCTCGTTTATCTTATGGGAGAGACACCTCTAGTGAATTGTGGACCCCGGTCCAATTATCTTTACTCGAAATACAATCTCATCGCAATACTGTTCTACTGTTTTCTCGCAAACAATCATCATCCACACTATACATCTAATCCTTTGTTACAGCAAGCCGGTGAGATTGACAACCTCACTCGTTTCGTTGGGGCAAAGTATTTTGGTTGTGTTGTGCGGGTTCCACGTTGGCGCCGGAATCTCTGGTGTTGCGCCGCACTACATCCCGGCGCCATCAACCTTCAACGTGCTTCTTGGCTCCTACTGGTTCGATAACCTTGGTTTCATACTGAGGGAAAACTTGCCGCTGTACGCATCACACCTTCCTCTTGGGGTTCCCAACGGACGCGTGTTGTACGCGTATCACGGCTCAATAATATGGTGTCACGAAAATTACTGAAAGAATTAGGCAGCGAGCATAAAAGAAGAAGACCTAAATCCTCATCCTCATACTTAACTTCTATAGACTGCAAATCAGAAACAATCTCTTTCCAGGAAGATAGGTGATTCATTACCGAACCTCCCTCTTGCAACTTATGCGAGAACAGCTTCATCTTCACGTGCAATCTGCCCATGAGATCCTTGGACAAACAGATCTCCTCTAGTTTGACCCATAACTCGGCGGTGGTTTTCTCCTGCAGCACTTCCTGCAGTATATTATTGGACAGATGGAGTTGAATCAACGATAAAGCCTTACGGTCTTTCCGCTTCTCCGCATCGGTCCAGGTATCCTTCGCTTTCTCGCCGAAAGCATCGATCGCTTCATCCAGATCTGAAGATTGGGCGAGAATCGCCCTCATCTTCACTTGCCACATAGCAAATCTCGTGGTGTAGTCCAGCTGCGGTAGATCGAACTTCAGAGACGACATCTCGTAAAACCTAGATCCAAAGAACACGGGCTCTGATACCACTTGTTAAAATCGAGATGCACAATAAACGAAGAACGAAAAGTAAAACACTGCAGGGGACACGAGATTTTAACGTGGAAAACCCTTGCAACACACAAGGGAAAAACCACGAGCGCCAGCCAGCAAAACTTTACTATTTCGGTGGTGTTTACAAACGCCGTGGGTGTACAATGATGCGATGAAACCCTAGCGGCGGCTTACAGGAAAAATATATAGATGGGCCTCGCCTCCGGCGACGGGCGTCGCTCCGCTCGTCAGAAGTTAGCCTCCCTTTAGTATATGAATTTGGATCACAATATAACACACACCATTTCAGCTGCATGCAATTTTAATAGCTCGATGCCGACGCGTGGCCTAGGTCCCGCCACCAATGGTCGGACGAGTCGAATCGCCATAGTGGGTTGCAATATGAAGATCCCCCAAGTTCGTCACGTCGTTGAGCGTAAAAAACGCGAGGGGTACCTCGCATCTTGATCCCCTTTTGACTCCACGAGTTTTCGGTCCAAAACTCGATATTACTCAATACTTTTCAGCCAAATAACTCGTATAGTGAACTCAAGAGCACTTATCTAATTGTCCTTGGAATATACACTGAAAACCCCGTCAAAACTCACGGGCTAAACAAAACCTAAGGAGGGTTACCTTTTCCTTTCCTTTTTTTCTATGTTTTCATTTTTACTTATATATATTCTCTCCTTTATTGTTTTAATTTATATTCGTGTTTCATATTCATTTTTCTTTGTATTTTTTCCCTTTTTTCTACTTAGTACGGGGCTAACAAAAATGATAATTCACCTAATATTGTGTTAATGAAACAAATAAAATACACCTTGCATGTATTTTATTTGTTTCAAATATTTTTTCGCGAAAACGCAAAAAGCTTTGCGTTTCGATTCATTGATAGAAAAGAAGTTTACATTACAAGCCTAAGACAAGGCTGGGACACCCACACACACACCCAACACTCAAAACGTGATTACGACAAAAGGCCGCAATCCGTCGAGTGCTCCTCTAAGACGCTACAGTGTTAGCTCCTCCGCCAAACAGAACCCATGCCGATGAAAGTCGCAGTGCTTGTGCATCATCGAAATTACCAAGAACCTGCCAGCCGCAGCCAAGAGGCGTACCACCCGGATCCCGCGAGCCCACCCGGCTCAGCTGGGAGCATTGCTGCTCCAGGGACGCTGTCGGCGCAGTGGCTACCTCCTAGCAACCTCAACGGACGCACAAGCGTGCAGTCTTCAGCAGCCCGCCATCAAGCACAGAGGCCAGCCCACCACTGCTCATCCAGAGGCTCGATCGCGCTGTCCGAGGAAGATCCTCGTCGCGCAAGCCACCGCGATACCCCTCAAGAGGCCGGCGCGCCACCTACATCGCAAGACACCTCCCAAGCGGCCAACACAGAGAACTCCGAGGAAGAACCACTGCCCGAACTCAAGTTCCCAAGACGACGCCTCCAAGAAGGGTACGACGTCAAAGACGCCGTCGTCGCCCGATTTGGCATTGCCAAATCTGAGGTTTCCACCCGAAACCTGAGACCCTGGGCGAGGGAGGAGCCACAACTCCTCGATGACGCCACATAGGAAACGACACCCTCAGGCGTCACCGTCACCGGCCCCGAAAGGCAGGGCTTTCGCCCGGAGCATAGTACCTCACCACCGCAAGCAGCGTCCGCCATTCGCCCAAAGCTCACGCGCTGACCCGTCCAATGGGAGGGCTCGCTGGCAGGGTTGCGCGCATCCACCTCAGGGAGGTATCGCCGGCCACCCAGCACCGTCTACGCGCCGCCAGCGCCGCACGGGCGCCCCGAGCCACCACGCCAAGATGGCATTAGGCTCAGCTCAACCCGGCCAGAGCAGCAGCACCCTGCGCTTGGAGCCGAGGAGGATGGGCGAGGAGCAGGTGGGCGACCGCACGAAGGCGCATGTGGCCGGAACGGCCGGGGCCCGCCTTCCCCGGATCGGGCCCGAAGGGCCCAGATCTGGGCCGGCCGACCCGCGCCGCCACGGCGCCAACTCCGGCCGCCTAGCACCGTCGCCGTCAACCCAGCGCCGTTGCCGACATCCTCAGCGCCGTCGCCGCCTTCCCCAGCGCCGTCGCCGTCGCTGGGCAGCCACGGAGCTCCTGCCGCCGCCGTCGGGTTTGCCCGCGCCCCTATAGGCGTGCGGTTGGTGGAGATGCCCGCCGCCGGCGGCACCGCGCGGGCTTTGCCCGGCGGCTCCCGCCGCCGGCGGCGGAGGAGGAGGCGGGAGAGGTCTGGAGCGGAGGAGGGAGTTAGGGTTTCGCCCTGACTCGCCCGCGGGGACGAGCCAGGAGCGTAGCAAGTCTTCGCAGATGTTTCAAATATGTCTTAGCTTTGGTCGCAAAAAAGAAATCGTTTTTGGCTTCGTTTTCAGCTTCTCGAATCCATTCAGGTAAGATTCCGACTCCAAATTTTACAGATGACAGAATAAAATGATGATCTATTTGACGCTAACACAGCTAGTTCGCGACAATTATTTTGAAACTGATGGAGTACTTAAGATTAAAAAATGAATGAAATGTAAATAAGAAAACAATCGCTTTCTAGGTTTTATGTGGATTTTATCTCTTGTTGTACCTGCACTTGGCAGCCTCGCTGGGAGGATCCCGGGGGCCGGGGGATGTGTCGCGGCATCCATGCGTGCGTTGGTGCGCACCGATCTGCAGGAGCACTGACTGCGCCACCCGCTTTTGGCCGGTACGGCACACCGCACACCCTGGCACAGAGGAGGGGAGGGGAGACGTCGACGCGATGGTCAGCAGCGTCAGAGCCACATGAGCCGGGGCAGAGTACGTCCGCCATGGGCGATTTGCACAAAAATAACCCAAAAGTGAAAGAAAAGCACAGACTGACCCTCCGGCGAAACTATTTCACCCATCTAACCCTTTTGTGTGGCGCCCCTCTCATGGGCGCCACACATGGCAGTGTGGCGCCCGTGCCTGCGGCGCCACTCTCCCAACCGACGTGGCGCCCTCGACGCTGAGCTGGTGCGCCGATCCGACGTGGCAGCATGTGTGGCGCCCATGGGAGGGGCGCCACACTACTCTATATATATAATTTCTGTCTAGAGATAACAGAAGACTTTGGTAGCTCAATTGGATGAAGCCTTTGCTTCCCAATCCCAGGTCATGAGTTCGAATCTCCGCACCACCCTAATTTATTTTTATTTTTAAAAATTATGCTAGACATTGTAGTATGTTTACAACATGAAATCTAGCCTCGTACTGTTTTGTAGAGTTTTTTTTTATTTTCTCTTGCTTGCAAACTGAATAAAAAACTCTACAAAACAGCCAGCACCACGGTGATCAAGAGGTACAGGCATGCAAAAAAGATTTAGTTTATGCAAGCATAAGCAAGCTGACAAACCTCGCTTACATATCATCAACGGTCACAATAAATGACTAAATATATAAATCAGGAAGTAACGAAGGACATCTTTTTCTTTTTTGAATGAGTAACGAAGGACATCTTAACATGATGTACAAGATCAAGAGCCACCATAAGATTACAGATTTATGCTACACGAAATCAAGATGGGCGGTGATTTAGCAGCTCAAGCAAATTAGCTAGCACACTGACTTCGAAATAAATAAGCAATCTGTAACAACCAAGCTAGAATCCACAAGCTTAATGGCATTCAGGTGGAGTTCTTCAGTGTAGGCTTATTAACTAAAGAAATATACTACAATGAGGAACAGCACTAAAGTTAAAAGTGGAATAATTGCACTTCAGTAATAAAGCATCAGTCCAGTGCCTATGCTAGCGATAAATGATGGGTCTCTTGGTCTAATTCAGGTAAGGTAACAATTAAAGTTAGTTGAAGATATTAGTAGTAGCATGAATAGAGGTACAAATTATGCTATTAGTTGTTCTTTGTATATTTTGGTGTACCACGGTCTGCAAGCATAAGCAAGGTGAAACTGTTGCCAGGGTCCAATAACGAGTATAAAGGAAAATTTGCTTTAGTATTGCCTTGTGAGACAGTCTGCACCGTAATGTGTTCAGCAGTGCATACAAGACAATTCCTAGATAAATAGCATGGGCATTTGTGGGGAATCTTATGCTGAAATCACATCTTGATAAATAAACTACTCAGGAGCTGTGTGATTCGGTGGTCTTTATGATCTAGAAGTGAAGGAGTCCAGTGTATGCTCATATACAGACTCCAACAGATGATACTGCAACTCTCCAAGGCTTATCAACATATGGATATTTTTTTGTTGAAGAGAGTAATCAGAACGGTGAACATTTTTTGCGAAAATTAGAGTAACGGCATTAATCATACCAGAAGCTAAGTAATCAGAATGGCGGCCGAGACGGGTGAGGTGTAAAAATGTGCGTCCGGCGATCAATGACGGCTGCACTTCGTTCTTCTGACACCGACGGCGCCGACACCGTGGTGCTGGCTAAAAAAAAACTCTACAAAACAGTACGAGGCTAGATTTCATGTTGTAAACATACTACAATGTCTAGCATAATTTTTAAAAATAAAAATAAATTCGGGTGGTGTGGATATTCGAACTCATGACCTGGGATTGGGAAGCAAAGGCTTCATCCGATTGAGCTACCACAGTCTTCTGTTATCTCTAGACAGAAATTATATATAGAGAGTAGTGTGGCGCCCCTCCCATGGGCGCCACACATGCTGCCACGTCGGATCAGCGCACCAGCTCAGCGTCGAGGGCGCCACGTCGGTTGGGAGAGTGGCGCCGCAGGCACGGGCGCCACACTGCCATGTGTGGCGCCCATGAGAGGGGCGCCACACAAAAGGGTTAGATGGGTGAAATAGTTTCGCCGGAGGGTCAGTCTGTGCTTTTCTTTTACTTTTGGGTTATTTTTGTGCAAATCGCCTCCGCCATGGCCGCCTCCGCCTGCACTGCACACGTACCTGCACCTGCACGCACGAGTGGGTGCACGTCCGCACTTATTGCTCTCGTACCGCCGCGCGTACGATCCTGCCTGCCTATCGATTCTCTTCCGCGCCACACGGACCAAACAGGGCGGCCATCTACCCGGCTGCCAATTCCGCATGCACACTGGCCAAGCGATCGGAGTGAGCGCGCCGGCGACAGTTTCCGTCACTTCAACGTTGAACTGCTGCTACATATGCTCCAGTACTCATGTCTCCGTGATCTTACCTCGCCTTGTCACAAATGCGTAGCATAGGATCCAGTGGATCGGCACACCATAGGCCAGATTTTCCTATCTTTGATGCCAAGTGAGTGCATGAGCATCTGGACTTCTTTCACCTAAGAGCACGTACAATATGAGGTGTTTAGAGGGGTGATTAAAATATAAATCGTTTTTTTTTTCTATAAGAACCGGTGCTTATTTCTACTACACAGATGTGCCTAACTAAGCATTTCTCATGTATAAATGAGCACTGACGTTTAACAAAATGATTGGTTTATTTTCTTAAGCATCCATCTAAGCGCCTCCCACCGTACGTGGCCTAAATGGACCTTTTCCAAAGTCTGAACTTTGTGGCATGTTGGAAAACTAATAAACTTCTATGGCCTCTCTTGGTCGCCATGTTGGATGACTAAAATATAAAATACATGACACACTAGTTGGTTTGGGTAGTTTTTATTCAGTCCAGTCATCCAAAATAGTGTGGCCTAGCACAGAAACTCAATTCGGTTCCCGGGTGCGTATGATCTCTCTACCATAAAATTATATTTTCAAGTGTTAAAAAAATTTAACAAAAACATTTACATGTACATCTCCATAATATACGTGTGTTTGTCAAGTTTCACGAAAAAAAGATATTTTTTATAGTTTACATGAAAAAGACAAAATTTATCTTGTGACAAATTTTTGTTTTAACATCGAATTTTGTCTTGTTTACACACGTCACACGACAAGTCGGTTTTTCATAAAAACGACTTTGTGAGCGTGTGGCACATGAAGATGTACGTGTGAAAATTTTGTTTTAAATTTTTTAACATTTCAAAATATGTCTAACATGTATTTCAAAATAAAGGGAGCATACGCTCTCATGTGCCAAAACATCACTCGCCTAGCAGGGTTATTTACCTGAAGGGTCTTTTTTTTTCAAACTATCTAGCATCATTGAATTCAACCATCTTGAATGACCTTACTTAACTGATACTTCCTCCACCCCAAAATGAAAGACGCCTAAGGATTAGTCAAATTCAATGTTTCTAAAGTTTGATCAAGTTTATGCGTAAGAATATAAACATTTACAATACTGAATCAATATCAATAGATTCACTACAAAGTATATTTTTTTAATATGTTCATTCGATATTGGATGTAAATATTTTTTACTTCAATATTTGGTCAAAGTTAGTAAGATTTAACTTTAGACTAATCCTTGGACGCTTTACATTTTGGGACGGGGGAGTATAACCAAACCAACGAACATGTCTTAGCCATTTTTTTTATCCATCCTAGGCTAAGGACTCAAGCTAGCCAACAATACAAGATGTCTGTGACCCAAAAGAGGCCGTGCAAGTTTAAAAGTTGCCCAATAGGCCACAAGTGGCAAAGAGCTATTTTGGTCAAAGAACATCTGTTATATGAAAAGTAGCTTCATGTTACGCTGCACCAAGGATCCCTTGTTCAAAGTGGCCTCCGCGGGGTCAAGGGGACCATTGCCGCCTCCCCAGAAAATTGGACTTCCACTTGTTTGAAAAAACAAGTTGGAGGCATAAGTATCCGTAATCTACAAGGCCTAAACATTTATCTCTTGGGGTCTTGGATTAGAAGATATAATCAGGCATGAGGTAGTTTTTGGAAGAAAATAGTTGATGCTAAGTATTATACAAAAAATCCAAACATTCTTTGTTGTCAAGACACATGCCCACTTGTCTTTTTTGGAAAGGTGTGATGTGGGCATATGAGACTTTAAGTTTGGATGTAAGTGACATGGAGGTAATGGGAAATCTATTTCATTTTGTTGTTAATCAACAAACTATAACCGTGGATGAGCTGTGGGATGGATCACAATTCAGTTGCTCTTCCACAAGAACTTTCACTGAATCAATGATGATCTAGTGGTAATAAATTAAGTTAATAGTCGGAGTATTAATTTCACTAATCAATAAGATCAGTTAATTCTTTTGAAAAAAATAAGATCAGTTAATTATGAAGTATGAATCTAATGTGGTTAATCCTTCCAAATCTCTCTATGCAATTATCATTTTTGGAGGGATACAACACATTTATCTGACTGAATACCAGCTAGGTTCAATTTTGTGTAGTTGTGTTCCAAAAATAAAATCATAACTAGGAATAACTTACGGAGGAGGAGAGTTCTTAACCCCCTAAAATGTGTTCTTTGTTAGTAGATATAATATGTAAAACATTATTTCTTTGAGTGTATTGTATGTATGTAGGTTGCTTTGGGATGATGTGAATGAGGTTTTTAATGTGATGATTATTGGTTTCCTATGCTTAACCTCAAAGTGGCTTTGTAATACAAGATACTTGAAACTTAACTAATTCCACCTAACCTGTGCAACAATGACATACCTTAATGGTACTACAGATGCACACACTTGAAAAAAACCCTAAAAAAGGAGAAGTCGTGCTACAGTGTGAAGTCCTTACAACAGCAGCACAAACACCACCATGACAACACCTGGACTCCAAGTTCTCCAAAAGAGATGCCTCCATGAAGGAAACAGTGCACAAGCGCCATTGTCGCCCAACCATAGATATTAGGTTTTCACCTTGATGAAAGTCCCCGCTTTCAAAACAATGCCTTCAACAAGCCATTGGCAGGACAACCAGTTAATGCCAGACCTTAGATTTTTACCTTGAAAGATAGAATATTGAACTTCTCCTCTGCTGACGCCCCCACTCGCATGCCACTGCTATGAAGCCCAGAACACCAAGTAAGTTCAGCATCGATGCAAAGCCTCGAACCACCAACACTAATCCTCAAAACTCGGCTTCCACGCCGTTCTTCGTCTCTGGCTTCACCATGGAACCAAAAAGATGTGTCCATGATGGCAATAGATAGCAGAGCTTCGCGTCGCTCCCTCCTGAAACCAAACGGTTGGAAAAAACATTGGAACACACGGCCGAATTCCAGCCGATCCAGCAATCTCCAGGCATGAGTCGCCCAAGGGAGTTCGCTGACAGAGCCTTCCTGAACTCGACACTCCTGACAGATCAAGGAGGACAACCATCTGGTAGATATTCGTATTGACGTGAGAGGAACCCTAGGATCGCCAGCTTTATTCTTTGGTGCGGACGAACAGGGCCCCACGTCGCCATCCGCCGCACGGCGACAATGAAGGATGTTCATAACCTCCACCGCAGTAGGAAACGACAGCCACACCAACGACATATGAGCAACGTGGTGCCTACCGTCGCTGCACAACCAACCATCACCCCATGGTCGACAAGGTACGTGCAGCAGTCGTGGCCCACGTGATCTAGATCAGGCCCGCACAATCTAGATCGAGCCTGCACACTGCCTAGATCGGTCCCGCTCAGCCGGTCGCCGGTGATCCCCATGCCACCGTGCATCCGTGGCCCAGGCCGCCGCATCCCGTCACCAGCCCATCGCACGCGTCCTTTGCCGAGAGCGCCACCACCACGCAACCACTGGAGCTTCACCTTCGCGCGGGGAGGATCCACCTCTGCCTTTGGTGACTAGGCGTCGCCTCCATCGCTGGTACCACAGTGCTAGTGGCCAAGGGAGCCACGATGTGGGGGATTCTTGTGCGGGGGCTGTTGCGACCGAGAGTATTAAACCTGACGTTGTGGTTATGTTTTCGTTCGAAATGAAACTAGGAAGCGACCCTTGTTATTCAAAAACAAAGAAAAACTTGAGCTCTATGCAAAGAGATGGCGTAACCTTAATAAACTGATTTTTCTATACTATCATTCAGTTAGTTTTCTCGAAAAGAATCATCCTGTCAAGGAGCTGATGTAAAAGCATGGGGGGGTAAACCCTGTATCCCTGATCAAACCATCCACTAGATTAAACCTTGATCACCCTTTTAGTGGGCATGGAACAACAGGAGCTGACCCAATAATTTTCGGCTCTGACTTAGGTGCTGGTCCTACAAAGTTACAAAGACACTTGATCTAACACTTAACAAACTACTAGTTAACAGGCGTGGCTAGGTAGGCCATTTTGGGAGTTCAAGCCTAGCAGTAACAGTGTGCGCGCGCATAATTTCCTTGCCGCCACAGTGAAGCTATCATGGTAATAATGGCTAGCTAGGCGATATGTTGGCCAACCACCATGACTATGTCCGTATCCAAGGGCCCCTAAAACAGTGTAGATAAGTTAAGAAGACATACACCCATGTGGTAGGTAGGACCGATCGACCCAAAGAAGCTGATTTTGGTGATCGACGTGAGCGACTGTCTGTGTCCGCCGTGATCGGAAATGTGTCATGCACCATCCCAACGGCGCGACGCAAAGTGATCGGGCCGTCCGCGAAGACGCAAACCTGGCCCAAATATGCGTCAGGTTTGCGTCTCGGCGGTCGCGGAAAATGTCCGCTCGGTCCTCGCACGGGCCCGCCTGGCAGCGGCACAACTGCTTCGTCTTTCGCGGCATTACTTCCGGGCGGCGCGCTGCTCCTTTGCAGGGCCGCGTTAATGGCGTGCCTCGGCTTCCGCGAGCGTGCGCCGCGTCGATGCGTCTTCTCCGCCAGTATGCGGCACCGAGGCGTCTCTTCGACAGTCTACGGCCGCGTTAATGGCGAAGCCTCGCGTGCCGCGCGTAGTAATGGCGATGCCCCGCGTGGTGCGGCTGTCGCCCTGTCTCCGACCTATATAAACAGGGGCGCGAGCATCTCATCTCCTCCCCACTAAACCCTAGTTGCCGCTTCCGCTCAGCCCTAGCAGATCCGCCATGAGCAGCGCCGGACGCGGCCAGGCTGCCGCGCCTCCACCTCCACCTTCACCTCCCACTCCACCTCCTTCGGCCTCGAGCTCCGACGACGAGTTCGACTCCGAAGACATCACCGACCTCCTCCACCCGGTCAGGGATGCCGCGGCCCTGGCTGAAGCGGAGAAGGAAGCACAAGAGGAGCTGGCGGGCCACGCGGCGTTGGACGCCGAGCTAGAACAGCGCAGGCTGGCGGCCGCCGCTGCAGCAGAGGACTCCGACTCGGAGATATCTTGGTCCTCCGATGAGCCTGATGCGCCGACGCCGGAGGAGAAGGCGGCGGAGCAGAGGGCCATCGTCGAGTCTTTCGAGACGCTCAAGGACGACGCCGCCAACGCGAGGCTGGAGCAGGCTGAGCCAGGACGCGGCGGCGCACCTAGCCATAGCGGTCGCGCGGGAGGCGGCGGAGAAGCAGACGACGGAGCGACGCAACGACGGTGCCGGCCCGTCAGGAAACAAGTAGTCTAGGCCTATAGATCTACTTTGTATAGTTTTTATGCATTTTTATGTACTACTTTGAATGCTTTTAACTATGTTGCAATTCAAAAAATAGGTCGTCCCGGTGGGAGCATACCCAGACACAAGCGGACGCGCGGACAAAATATGTCCACGGGGCGACGCAAACGGACACTCGCGACCAATGCCTCGTGCCGCTAGAGATGCCCTTAATCAAGGAGTAGACTGTAGACCATAGGCACAACCGGTTCGTGAAATACATGCGCGGCCCATGTGTTCGAAGGGGCAGGGGGAATGGCGCTGATCGCAGGGAGAGCGACCTCTCCGAGACGACGGTATTTTTATCGAAGTGTATCCTTCAGTTCAGTTGTCTAAAAACGTACCGTTTCTGTTTTAAAGTAAGTGACACGATATTTATCTACTTCACCTGATACATAATAGATGTTAGAAGTTGTTTGGTATCCATTATTTGGATCTGGAATCCTGAAATTTATTTTGGAATTTCATAGATGGGCTGTTTGGTTGCCACAGAATTGGCCCATCATTTTATTTAGGAAATACAACAAAATGATTCCATGGGTAAACACGATTCCGAGCTGAGACATGTCATTTGTGTTTCTCTACGAAAGCCATTACAAATCTCTATCTCTACTATATAAAAAGGAGGAACTGGTTCTGTTTCCTCCGGCTGAAAGTTTCGTCCTACATATTTTTATTTGACCATTTTACCCTCCCACCAATACGTCATCCGTTTCGTCCAACCCTTGGAACGCAGTTGGGCCAGGCCCAACGAGGATGTCCACCGCTGCCACTCCTCTCCCAACCCTGAACCCCACACTCATCTCGCCTAGGGTTTCATCGCTGCTGCGGCCGACATGGTCCTGCCTCCTCAAAGAAGACGCGGAGCAGCCAGGGGAAAACCTTGACGCGGAGCCACCCTCCTCTCTCGTCTGCTTCTACACCTCCACGAAGGCCCTCTCCCCCACATCAGGTGCCTCTCACACCTCCTCCAGCGCATGCTCACACCGACCGGCGGATCCGGCCATCGCCGCCTCCACTGCGTGGATCAGGCCTGCGCCACACATCTTGGGAGGATGGAGGCACGATGCCCTCCTAAGACAATCAAGAGCAACATCATGCAGGTGCGCTTGATCTGGGGGTGGACACTCGGATCCCACCAGCGCGCTTGATCTTGTTTTGGACCAAGTTTCGGTTGAATCTAAGGTGAACTCTGGAATCTTCTAAGAAAATCGCATCAAAATTTCATGGATCTATTAGGATATGAATCTATGTTGAATATCATGGTCAACTATCCGTGTAGGTTAGAGAATATAGAGGAGTGTGCAGTGCCTCAATATTCGTCATTGAAGTAGTCTGGCACATAGAAATAGCCAAATACGTGAGCAGTTGCATCGCAGGGGCCATCATTATCTTAGCCATTGCTTCTATGTATGTCAGCAATTCAATACATTAGCCACCACAGTTCGGTCAGTTGATGTCTCTTAGAAATCTGTATTAAACTGCTTTGGATATTAATATGCATGTTCCTTTGCGTGAGATATTGAGCATGGGATATTATCTATGTCTCATTCTACTGCAAATGTTACGAAGGTTTGATCTGTGAAGTTGAGCTTCAGCCTGATGGATAGAGAGCTTGCATGGCTTGATATTCTCATTTCTAAATTTATTGTCTTCCTCCACGCATAGGAAAACAGTATATTTTCTGCCGCCACACATGCGTGATGTTGCCTCTCTTGAACATGCTATTTTACATTCCCTTATTTTCCGTGTGAAAAGCCGAGACTGGTAGAAAAAAAAATTAGTGATTAGCAGCGGTAAGTTTTGACAAATCTAAAATGCCTATTTATAGACGGAGGGAGTACTTAAAAAGAATAAATTTGTGTAAATATCTTGGTTTGGGTAATCTTGGTTTGTATAATCAACACATGATGACACTACTAGAATCTAGCCATGGAGAACAACAATGGATTTATAAATGCTGACACTCCTATAATCTCGCCATAGAGAACAACAATGTATTTACAAACCATGACACTGAAGCTAAGAAACACGACAAACTGGTCAAGTAAAGAGGTATGTCACATCGATTGTTGGTATATTACAGTGGTGATGTTAAACGAATAGAGGAGGAAGATATAAAATAGCAGGACATGTTTAGTTTCTTATGTTCAAGCTCTTGTAGATAAGATATGTTTTAGTAATTTATACTAGGACAAACAAATACAACATGAATATTGGGTTGAACATTATTTTATCGGAATATTTCAGATGAATGGTGGTCCTCTTATTCTACCCCGAGTGTACTAACCATGTGCTGACTATAGGATATCATAAATTCAGTCTCACTCCCAACCGCGAGCACAAAATGAGAGGAACTACATGGTATTCTTCAACGGCCTCATAAGTGAGTCTAAAGGCATGATGACTAGCTCTCATGTTTCTTCTGGAGCTGGCCTATATGAAATTCAGTCTCCATCTGGTCAAAATGGAAATTCACCCTTCTTTGTTGGTTTATTGAATAAAGGTTTCAAAGACCTTTCTTTACTCAACCAGTCTATGGACAATGTCAAGATTTCGATCAATGGTCATTCAATCTCCGAACATGCTCTTCTGAAGGCAGACAAAAAAGCTGGTATTGTTTGCCCGGGTTCATATTGGTGAGTTACCTTCATTGCAATTCTGAACTTTTGCTGTATTTTTAGCAGATGTTGTATATGATGTTGGCCTTGATCATTATGAACTTTACCACCCCTTAACCAGAGCAATAGAGCTTTCTTAACTAATCGGTTCATGCTACAATCAAGTGACCCCAAAATTGATATGTTTTATCCTTCAGAAGAAATATAAATAGTTAATCTTCACTCATGAGAGGCTCCCCTTTGGTTAATGTCAGTAGATATGAGCAGAGCTCAAGTGTAGTTTTGTACAACAAGTTTACAGGATTTATGTTTTAACTATACTAATTATATTTCTGCAATACATCATGGTTAACTGATGGTCAAAGAATTTAACTAAAGAGAAGAAATGCTTTCGGATCATTAGATGAGTAAATAGAAAAGAACCAGCAGGTATACTATGGGGAGCACAAGAGCAGTAATTTTTCTTTCAATGGTCCGTAGAAAGTTTGGATTTTGATTGACCATGTCTCAAGCTAGCACTCTTGAATGCCTATAACTAGGTGAACTAATTACAAGATTGCATAATTTGTGTGCATGTCTATTGTTTCTTAACAGTTTAGAAGAGGCTCCCCCTACCCATATCTTGAGAAGGTGGCATTGTCAGGGAATGTATTCAAAGCTCTCTGCAATTATTGAAGAAATTCATGGTATGACTCTCGCTATGATAGTTGTGTTCTTAAAAGAGTATATAAATTCATGGGCAGTAGATTTTGCCGTACTAATTCTAACTGTAGCTTTGTAAGTATCTAATATCTCACAGATGCCATGTTGTATAAATGATGACCTCTTTCTTTCCCAGATTTAAAGACAATACATCACCCTATATATGTCACCTGCGAGTTGTTAATTTAGTATCAGTACTTCTGGATAAAATAGCATACATTAATTTATTCAAGGTCTGGCAGTAAGTAATTTGCACTATTTAGCTGATAGTTGCACCGATCTATCTTCTTTGCACTGAAAATTTGTTAGGAATGCAATTCATAACTTATAAGCAGCCATGAGGCATGAACATGTCTGGGCATGTTAAAAAATGTGCAATTGCAATATCACTTTCCATGCGAGGTAGGAAGCATACCAATTTAGAGGGAGATATATCATGTTATTAGCAAGTAAAATATGTACTTCCCTAAGAAACTGTTTTCTTAACATACATATTAGCTTATTCATCTTGGTGCATAGACTTCCGCTGACAATTTCACTTGTTGTGTTCACGGTAGTAGTCGTGCAATTTTGAAAGACCAACATGTCGTGGTATACACCAGCTCATCGATTTAAGTTTTTTTTTGCTTCCCTTTTGTTCATCGTTCTTTTCTTCATGTGGAAAGCCGTGCCCCTTTACTATATAAATTGGATCGTGGGAGTTAGGAAGACATGAAGGTGGACCGTTAAGAGCAAGGCGAATTATGGAGGATAGTTGAGTTGTCTCTAAATCTGAATTCTGGATCCAACACAACATAGGGGAAATAAGTAAACGAAGGTTCTTCCAATTCAGTTTGTGAGCATACATTCAGACATATTGTCTAAGAAGACATGTAAATTTTAAGGCGTCTATTGTTCCGTGTTGGTCATCGGTAGATATAAGATTTGAGAGCATTTCCTTCGTTTATTTGTACGCTAAAGTACATTAGAAATCATAATTGGATTCATATTTACCAGCACTGTCGTTTCACAAGATCAGGTGAATAAGCACTTTGCCCTCTGGAACTTGTCGGGGAAGAAGACAAAGGTCTCGCTGATGGCACGACTGCTCACCATGCTGGTGCAGCATGGCATGTGCTGCATCGCCTTCTGCAAGATGAGAAAGCTGTGCAAGAAGGTGCTGGTAAGTATTTGTGTGTGAGTATATTCATGAAAAAATTTGCGTGTGGATAATTTCTTCATTTTCCAGGCCCGGATGCTTTGTTCAGGTATATTGGCATATATCTTGAGCTGACATAACCCAAGCAATCTTCAGTTACTTGTATAGCCTTCTTGGCTTCATGTAGTTCATACTTAATTTTTGGGATTTAATGAGAAGTCAATCGACTATAACACAAATAGCCCATTTGTCAGGTATTACATAAATCTATAGACTTATATTATATAGTAATATACTGAAACTTGTATGTTGAGCTGCAGTTCCAATACTACACGCATTTAGTCTTGATTAATTCATGTTTGTTATCAGACTTCCTCACAAAATATTAGCTTGTATTTTCTTCATTTCAGGTGTGAGCCACACATTAGGATATTCCAATAAACAGGTCTACTTAATATATTTACTTAATGCTAAGACAAATTCTAAATAAGGTTGAGCTACAGGCTTATCTGATCCATATTTCCTTTTTGAACCCCTGTTCAGACCTTATATCAATGACCATTTCGTTGCATATGAGAAAGACATGCAAATTCTCATTAGAACTACTATGTGGTGTCGTCTTTGTTTAGAATTATCTAAAGATGCATATTAACACAAACATTATGTATCCTCAACCTTCTGGTAGAGTGTGGACAAACATGGACCTTCTGGTAGATGGAAATTTCTAGGCAATTAGATAATTCTATAGCTATCTTTGTCGAGTTTATGTTTTAGGCCATCAAAGAAAGATGTAGATTTATTGTTCTAGGTTTGCTGATCCATGTGGATGATCCATCTTGACGGTACAAATTATTAAAACATTAGTTCATCAGTACCTGGGCGGTGGGTTCTCGCCAAAGCCTCTGACACTAGCGACCGGGTTGTTGCTCTCAACATTGCCACTGATGATGGGTTGGGGACGGGCAAGCAGAGCACCCACAAGTTTGCATGCCTCCATGCTAGCCACTTGGCTGGAGGGACCTGCTCATCTACGCGATTCCGCGTGATGCTGTTGGATACCTGACGCAATAGTGATTTTCCTATTCCTAATTTTCTGTGTAGTTGTGTTTGAACGAAGAACGAACCTTCCTTTCCTTTTTGTTGATTATGTTCTCACGTTTCAAAAAAGTAACAACATATACTTGTTATATTTTCATGACTATGCAACATGTGATTCTATTGTAGTACACATTTTGGTTCTGATTATTGGCTTGGCTGACACTTTACTCGTTATTTAGGGTCAGTGTCCACCATGTTGGAACTGCTTATGGTTGCGCAAGTCTTCGGATACTGCTTCTAGACACAAAGAGTGCAAGAGAACACTGTCAGCAAGTCTTCGGATACTGCTTCCAGATACAAAGAGTGCAAGAGAACACTGTCAGCAGGGTTGATAGAAATTATGTTGCTGCTGCCAGCCAAGGCCATTAGCCTGCCGTTTATCTTTCTCATTTTGCTGGCACATGTGGAGGAGTCCATCTTCCCAAGTCGGTGCAACAAATTATTGAAACGTTAGTTCATCATTCAACACTTTTGTTTACAAGATCCTATATTATTGCTTGCCCTTTTGCTCCTTGGAATTGTCTACCAAGTATGAATTGTTTCTGTTGCAGATAGTCAGATACTATGATGGAACTATATGACAGAGTTGCATCTCACCGTACACCATTCTTGTGTTCCTTAATAACTCAATTAAGTAGGCATAGTACCAGAGAGCTCAAGATTTCATAGGTTCGGGCCACTATCATCTTTTTTATTTGACTTCATAGTGTTCGCCAATTAGGCTATTAGCCAGCAATGGACCTGTTGTAGCAATCTGTAGTTTCGTAAAGTGCAGAGTTAGGTTTCTCTTGGACAAGCACCAATACTGAAAAAAATCATCTTTTTTATGTTTTTGAGTTGTTAACTGCAATGGAATATATTGGTCTGAAGTATGTGCTAAAAATCTTGTTCTGTTGCATCTGCTTGCTAATGTAAAACCAAGAAAACCCTGTGTACAATAAATGCATTATTGCCATCAAATTTTCTCAGAAAGTCTTGTTTTATTTTACTTCTGGAATGAGATTGAATTGCAGTGCAGATGGGCTAATGGGTCTATCATCAAAATTGAAGTAATTAAGGTCCAGTACTTGCAAAGAAAATTGAGAGGAACGGGAAGTAATCTGTAGCAATTTAGGTGGAAAGATGTAGATAGAAAATAAATACAAGAAAGCTTGCTCATTATTCGATGTTTGGACCTATATATGGATACGGTTAAAAATTTATTGAACAAAGTGAATGTAAGCCTTGCCGCTTGAACATCCTTCGACTACATACATGCTGGCATATGTTCAGGCCACTACACACGTTGAAGGGGATGAAGGATTTACATGAGACTGAGTCTTATCTTAAGTTACGAGGGACACGGAATAACACCTCTTCCTATATGAGACAATTTCATTTCCTTTAACATAAATATATAAAAAACTTAAATGAAGTAATACTTAATTCCTACTCGAGAGGCATACTGTTATTTACCTTCAGTTTGGACATGCTTGCATCTGCCAGCTTACACCAAAAAACAATAAGAATGTGCATTGAACTAATTTATATTGTTCTGAATTAGTGATTTTGCAAAGTTTCACTAATTATTTTTCTATCAAACATGTGTTTCAAAATATTGTTTTCTGAGAGGCCAAATAAGCAAAGCGTTTACACCCAAATCATTTTGATCACTGGGTTACATTCAAATCATTTTAACCAAATGCCATCAATATTTTTTTTTGCTCCAGTGGCAACGTGTTCGAATACTCACATGCATTGTGTTTATATGCTCAATAGAAAGGAATATTGTTGGCCCGTGGCAACGCATGTGCATTTTTTTTACTATGAATATCAAAGTATTGTTTCGATTAATCAGAAAAGAAGTATTCCTAAAGTTTTACATGTGTTTGCAGCACCCATATTTTGTGAGACAATAATATATCTAAAAAGAAAGGTTGTTGAGTTGATAGAAGAGTAACAAAAATTTCTAGAACTTAAAACTGCATAACAATTGAGTTCAATATTATAGTACTTCCTCCGGTTCATATTAATTGACTCTAATATAAATGTATCTAGATATATTTTAGTTCTAAATACATCCATATTGGAGTCAATTAATATGAATCGGAGGGAGTACAATATTATATCTCTAATTTGTTTTGAATTTTCATAATGAGTTGTGAATTATATATGTGCATTGAGAAATGTAATTGAACCCGTGGCAACGCACGGGCATTTGTACTAGTTTAATATTGAATTCTGCTGTCATTTGCAATTCCCGTGGCAACCAAAAAAGTGTCCATTTCTGAAATTACAATATAAATGAAATGAATACACCATAATGCTACAAAGGAAATGAAAACCTGGCTTCCAAACGACTTCTTACGGATTTAGTTTAAACTAAGCTCTTGATTTAAAATCCCTAACACATATTATGAACTGGAGGAATTAGTAGATATATGAGTATGTGCACATTAAAATGATCTTAGATAAATCTATATCTGGATAAATCTACGACACTTCATTTGAAACGGAGGTAGTAGAATGCTCAAAAACTTGTTTGAGGGTACGTAGGTACGTTGCAGTATTGGCGCGTGCAGGACCCATACGTATGTAGTGTTATGCATGCATGCAAGACAGCAGGAGGTGGATGGTTGACATGCCAAGTACCTACCCCATAAATTAGTGCTAGGGATGCATGAAGAAAATTGGGTTCTTGTTTTGGGATCGGGCAAGACAGTGAGCAAGAGGCAGCCATGAGACGGCAAGAAAGTCGCGCGCCCCGCAGAAATTCTACGGGAATGATGTGGAGGATCTGCTTGGATACTTGGAGCCCATGTAAAGTCGCGGATGCTCTTGAAAAAGCCGTGAAACGGGATAAGCTAGCGACCGAGCAAAGCATGGCGCGCAGCCGCAGCTAGCCGTGCTTTTCATGGAGCTGTCGCTGCACCCTGCACGCCGTGCCGGCGGGGCGAGACACCATGCATGCCCGGCCAGCCGTCATCATCATTCCCGGGAGAGATTAAGCGCCATGCCGTTGATCCCGCTGACGCCTCACCATGGGCCCGTGCGGTAGCCTGGGCCTTCTTGGCTCGCATGTGGACGCAGATTTTGGCTTGTTTGGTTTTCTGAGCCCCTCCGCATTGTTGCATCACACATTGGCAGTCTGGGATCGGGCTTAGGAGAAACATTAGAATCGGTCATTTTCAGCGAGCCACCCTCATCTTCACAAAAAGCAACAACGTCACGTTTCCACGGAGCCACCGAAGGGAGATGGTGCGAGCTCGCGCGGAACGGCGAAAAATCGTCGGAATGAATTCGGTCACCACCATCCAAATTTCGCTACCGTATATAGGGGCGGCTCTCTCACCGCCAAATCCAAATCCCCCATTCCCCCCATTTCAAACTCATCCACCTTCCCTATCTAGCGACATGGCGGACTCATCCTCAACCCCCTGTGAGGCTGGCGGCGGTGACTGGCCACGGCTTATTGTCTTCTTCATCTGCGTCGATCACTATGGTTGTTGTAAGCTTTTGCAAACCCTAGATCTAGAGCTTATGGGTACACATGGGGTTCTATTTACATGGGGATCTAATAGAATTCATTGTGGGCCATTCCTTCGTCGCCGATCGTGGTTGGATCTGTTTGTTGACTCTCCACGTTTCGTCGGCCATAGTTCACTTTTCGTCTGTTTGTTGACTCTCCACGTTTCTGCACCATGAGCTCAGATGAATGTATGCATGGTCTGGTTAACAATCATGCAAGATTGTGACGTGTCAGAACATTTATTTACGCAATGTGCGCGCGCGTACGCGAGCAGTTCCGTCGACATTCCCTTGCTTCATCGGTCAGAGTCATCTACACTTACGCAGCAAATCATGGATCAACACACAGTCCCCAGAACTCGTACTACCGTGCATAGTGGATAGATGCATGCCGGATTAGCCCGTGCGTGCAACATGGCGCTCAAGGACGACTCCTCAGCTAACTCCCTGCCGCCGGAGCTTTCTTGGGTTTAACCTTGCATTTGCATGCCGATGCTTAATCTGCTAGGTAGGCTTAAGAGCATTTTCAGGCACGTTTCCTAAATTGTTCCCTAAAGATATTTAGCGTGCGCCAGACGTGTTTGACCTCGTAGCCAGGACCTAAACGCTATTTTTATCCAACGCGGTCTAGTACGGTGTCTGACGTCTTGAGGCCGTTCTCACTACACAAGGGACGTTGCGGGGACACCGAACAGAACAACAATCCGGTTGGGTTCCTACCTGCCAGCGACCATAGGCGATATCTTTGCGCATTTCTTTCGCGCCATGCGTTCTCTCCCTCACCTCCCACCCCTCAATCGCCGCTCAAATCGCCGGCCACTGTCGACACAATACTTCGACTGTGTTGGATTCCGCCACGACGCCTGACTCCCCCGCCTCCCTTTTCGCCGCTCCTACTCTGGTAGAACGCGGCGGCAATCACCCTTCCCCTTCTCTGCATGCAAAAGGAGTTCGATCGTTTGTCTGGTAGGCGTCGCCCGTCGCTGTTCATTGTCCCCATTGCGCGCAAAAGCATATATGGAGGCTCAAAGGAGAGGCATCAACTGCGTCGATGCACTGATCTAGCCCAACTTCTATTTGTTTGATTTTTTTTGTTAACCTTTAATTTGAAAACAATGTGTCAAACATATTTACTTGATGTTGAAATAAAATCATAAAAAAATTGGAAGATGTTTTTGGGGGACGTAGCTTGAAATAGACACGCTCCAAAAGCGGCAACTAGCGGCGGCATCTCCCAAACGCTCAATCCGGCGCCCGATTCGAACGCGGTTTGGGGGACGTGAACTGGAGATTCTCTAACCCTTTGTAGGGTTGTTTACTCACTTCATGGAAGTGATGGTTTTTTTAAAAGAAAAAGGACACCCAAGGAGAATTTTGTATCTATATTCGTTGAAGAAACCGGAAGACAATACAGACGGCGCATAACAAGACACAAAACACCAACAAAAAGTAAAATTTCATCAAAAATCATGCTATCTCTTATCTTTCTATTGGATTATTTGGCAAATTTTAAGTAATTTTAATTATCGAAAACAACATCACAGATGCACTAGCATCCTTTACCATATATATCAGATTAAGCACGTGCATCTAACAAATCTGAATATGGAACAAGTAGTAGTGCAAGTTAAAGATGATGATCACGTACATTGCGACCTGAAAGGTTGTTCCTGCGGCAGCATCACCATGCTCGTTGTTCTTGTTGCCCATGGCGTTGTTGGAGTCGCCAGATTTGTCGATGAAGTAGCAAGCCGGCGAGGAAGAACTCGAACAATAGCGAGCGTTTGCGGCAAGACGCTCCCCAAACACCTTATCGCCCGCCTCTCGGTGCATGATCTCAACGGATGGGGTTTCGGAGTCATGCTCTCCCGGACAACCGTGCACGCTGTCCCCGGCATGGGAAACACTAGAAATAAACTGGATGAGAGAGAGAGAGAGAGAGAGAGAGAGAGAAACACCAGTGGAGAACTCTAGATGCGTTTTGTCTCTCGTCTCCTGGTATAGCGTAGGGAGGGAGCTCCGGCCGACCCACCAAGCGTAGGAAGCCACAGGCACGCATGGATCATGCACATGCATGCCGACACGTACACCGGTTTCGAACTCGAACTTGACTCACGAAACACAGCATGACGTGGGTGCGATGGGTGGCGTGGCGAGGCTAGCAGCGGGGAGGAAGAGTGCACCACGTGAACTAGTCTCTTCTCACTCATTTACAAGAACTAGAACATCTACCCTTATAAGTTTCTCTAATTAATTCTCTCCAACTAGAAATGCGAGGCTATATTTAACCTTCCACAGCTCCCTTTAAGATTTCAGGATTTATGGACAACATGGACTGCCGACTTGAGCTGTAGGTTTAGCCCATACAATCCAACACTTTCATCGCTTGCGAGTCATCTGTCTAAGATTAAAAGGTACATTGAACAGAGATAGGAACACCTACAAGCGGCCTGCCATAGGAGAAACGACCAACAAAATTCACAGTTCACTCGACACTGTTTCAACCCTAGGTCTCATTCTGGCGGCTCGATCCTATTAGCTTCTAGATGGAGGCTTCGTCTACACGAACGATCGATACGGCCGACCCTAACCCGGCCCTGCTTTGAGCCGAGGCGTGGGCTTCCTTCTTTCTTCTCCCATTACTTTGCTCTTGGTCAAGCCGGCCGGCCGGGCCCGGCCGGCGGGCAGGTGCCCAATAAAAATCGCAGGTCACCACGCTACGTTCTCTGCACTGGGCAACATGCTATACATTTGCCACATGCCTCTGCTAGCTAGTCGCCAGGCAACCCCTCCCCTCCGCTACCTCACCACAGTGCCCCTACCCCCTCCTCCTAGCTTACGTTCCTCGCTCACTCTCAAAAGCGTGTCTCTGCGACTGACTCACTGTGTCACTGGCACGCACGCACGCACGAGCGGCAGCCTGACCGCAGCTACAAATCGGATCAGAGGTCGGTCGGTGGCCGTCTCTGCTCGCTTCCTCCATAGCCATTGCCTTCCATTGCTGCCTGCGCTACCTAGCTGGCTAGCTAGTGTTTCGTCGCTTCGAGTGCCGGCGGGGTAGCTTGCCGTCAGCTGGAGGCTGGAGCCTTTGCATCCGCCACCCAGCTGCTGTCAGCTGTGCGCGCGGGCTGCTCTCACTCGGCGCACCATGGGAGCAGTGAGCCGCCGGAGCTGGCGCTGCTCCGCCGCCATCATCATCGTCTTCTTCTCTGCGGCCGTTGGTAAGTCAAGTCAGGGTTGCTACCTCGCCAGCTCTTCTTTTCTCGTTTCCTTAATTAGCTGCTATCAGTCTTCTTTTCGTCGGTTTGGTTTGCTCTGGTTGATGTTTCCCCGGCCCTTTTGGTGTCATCTTTCCTAAAGTATCCATCTTAACTTAGGTCATCGGAGATCGTAGTTAGTTGATCTGCTGTGCTAGCTCCCACATTTCTTTCTCAAAGCAGGACCTTGAAATTAATATCGAAGTGCTTTGTTGTTGCGATTAACACTAGTTAGGTCTCTACACTCTCATCGCCCCCTTCTAAATTTCTACTTTTTGCTGAGAGAAATCTTGGGTCCTTTTTGCATACTAGGACACCGGATTTGTTTGCTCTTCGCTGCAGAAATTTACAATCACGGACATTATATTTGGGGCTGGTTATTTATCAGTTAGTGCTATTATCCGTCGGATTTTACTTAATGCAAAACCAGCACATAGTGGTAGCTCTTCATTGCAAATTACATACTCTCTCCCTCTCTAAAACTAGCTAGCCAAGCTAGCTTACTCCACTCTCATCATTCATGCATGGACTACTAAAAAAATGCATCCTTTTCGAAAAAAAATGACTCGGATCTTATCCTTTTCGAAAAAAAAAAATGCATGGACTACTAAAAGCCTAAAAACTAGCTATAGCTAGCCAAGCTGGTTTACACGGTCCCATCATCCTTAGATTACTAAACCAAGCTTGGGAATCAAGAACTCAATCTGTGCAAACAATAACTCAGTCACTAGCTTGGGAGAGGTAGTAGGATTCTTCTTGCTGCCATCTTGTATCAAATATTCAAACACCAACTTGGCCGCTTGAGAGAAATAAGATTCTTCTCGCTCCCATTTGTTAAAGCTCAGAATTGATGCGTAATTAAATTCGTTCGTAAATCATTTTTGTTTAATCCATCGCAAACCATTAAATGACCAACGCACCTTCTTGTCTCGAAGTCATCTTGGTCTTCACCAACCAATGCATGCGTGCCTTTTCCTCCTGTAGTCTTGGTGTCCCCCACCCTGGCACTACCCTGCTCCAGAAAAGCACACACCAGCTAATTTATTGTTCACGCACACACATGCTACCCGACATCAACTTCAGTGCAGGTGAACTGGAGAAGATAGAGAATCTCCAAAAAGACACATCCAGCAATACGACCTAATTTCAAATCTGCAACAAATACGTTTTTGTCGCACTTCCTTAGCGTTTTCGGCACCAAGAAAGTGCTTCCTACCCAGTTTAGCCAGACCCAATTGTTTCATTTCAACAATTTATGCACCACAGTCTCATTCGATCTAGCCATGCATATCCAGGAGCAAATTGTTCCGAATATATGCAGTGGTACTCCCCGGGGTGTTCTGGCGGAGATATCTATTTGTGAGTTTGATATTTAACCAGTTCAAAAAGTCATAGTATCAAAAGTCTCTCGCAAATACAATTTCATCTGAGCACCTTCAACATGTGCCAAACTACTGAATTTTCCCTGCTCTTATGCATTATTCATATTATTGATAGATTGTTAGATCACTCATTTCGGGGACTGTATTTTGTCTACTATCGGACTACTTGTCAAACACTAGCGTTGGTTAAGTTCTAACACGTACTCAGTACTTGCAATTAATCGTGTCGGTGAACCTGTACTGCAGCTGTCGCCGCAGCAGGGAGGCCAGCCCGTGTGCCCGCGGCGGTGCTGCAGCAGTACATGAGAAGGACAGGGTCATCGGCGCTGCTTATACGGAGTAGCACGTCGTAGACAGACGGCGACGACACCGCGGAGGCTCCTCGCCGGCGTCTGGTAGGTCCGGGGTCGTCTCCGCCGACGTGCCGGTCGCGGTGCGGGCGATGCACGCCGTGCCGACCGGTGCGCGTGGCCATCCAGCCCGGGATCGGCACCCAGTGGGAGTACTACCCGGAGGTGTGGCGCTGCAAGTGCGGCAGCAAGCTCTACATGCCGTGAACGGCCGGCGCGGCACCGACCGAGTCACCGATAAGGCAATTCGAAGGGACGCCTTGCAGCTTGCCGGCGGCCGTGCATGCACCGATCATGCCATGCGCGTCAGTGGCATAGTTTTGGAAAGGGTATAAAAACAGAGGGATGGGGGTAAATTACATGGCTGTTAATTAGTTCCTGGTGATCTAGTTGATTAGCTAGCTAGACGTGTGTGATCGGACCAGTTGGTCACTGTAATATTTTGTGTATATGCAAATTAAGATCTGAATTTTACCTGGTGTTAAACGCCCGATATCTCTTCTGAACTTTGTTCTGCATTTTTTGTTTTCTTAAAAACCATATGTACAGTAAGTTGTAGTTGTCCAGTTCTTCAGAAAAAAACAATCTACTATGGTGGTTCAATCATTTCATTCTCCGTAGTTTGCAACTTTAACATAAACCTTGCATTGATATTTGACTAATAAATTTGACGTATCTGATCTCAGCCATATGTTAGCTTCAGTATAATACTGCATTTTTTTTTGTTAGTTTCAGTATACTACTGCAAGACTGATGATGCTGGCTGTCATTTTCTCCGAGTTCCCTTCATTCAGATAACATGCATGCATGCATGGATCATAGAACGGAGTAGTAGGTGTGGCTTCTCCCCCGTTAGTATTTCAGAGTACCCATGGCAATGGCATGCATGTGGTTGATTGCCTCGATCGAGATAATGCACGGCATGGAGCAAACTTGTAATGCATTGTCTACGCGCCCATGGTGTACGCTGTCAGCCTTGTTTTGTTTTCTTGTTCAGTTAGTCCAAAATACAGTAACTTCTGCATTGCAAAAGAAAAATACTCGACAAGAAAGGCGACATTGAAATCGTTGCAAAGAAAAAGCATGGAGATCGACCAACCATCCTTTTCTTTCGGCATGCACATGCATTTCTACGCACTGTGTGGAACCTTGCTCACATGCAGCCTAGGGAGTATTGTAGTATACCTTCATATAGTAACTTCAACAATCAGGCAATGCTATCGCAAACACACAGATTTGATGAATTACCTACGATCAGAGTTAATTTTTGGTCACTCCGTTCCATAATTTTTTTTATCATGATTGTAGTTCAAATTCAAACTAAAAATATATATGACACAAATTATGAAACGGAGGAAGTACCGGACAAGAATTTCACAACACAACTATGTATGCTACTCCGAACCCGAAAACCGCACAATTCATGCCGGAACTAGTAAAATTCCTCATAGTTGGAGGCCCCGAGACGTTCCCAGTCAAATAATGAAGCAGGAGAAAACACGCAAATAAGATTGCTGTGATGGCTGGATCCAGATAAATACTACTCTGATCTGAATTAATCAACGTCACCATAGTAAAATTGCATGCGGAGCAACTAATTTCATTGTCAATTAAATGTGACCGGAGGAAATATTTGGCATGGAGTGGCATTTTCTGGGGATTCGACTTGCAGCCATGCGAGTGACTGACTTGAGTACAAAGCTTTTGCCACCCGGCACACTTTATTCCTTCACCCTTTCGTACTTTCACTTTGGTCGTCCAAGTACGAGTTCGACACACCGGCAGCGACTTGCAAGAATCAAGATGCTCGCATTTACAGGGCATTTCAGGCGAACTCTCATTTGCAACTAGTTGTGTCCGTACCTCATTTTTTATTGTGACACTTCTAAGTTTCCAAAAAATACAAATTAAAATTCTAGACATACATTGTATTGTGTCTTGTGCATCTGTGAAGTTTCATCCAAAAATATGTCAAAATGTGGCCTGTGTAAAAAAGAGAAGACGTACGTAAATAGTGTCATGTACTATTTACAGATCATTTGTTCTTTTTGTGTAGGCCACATTTTGACATATTTTTGGATGAAACTTCACAGATGCACAAGACACAACACAATGTATGTCTAAAATTTTAGTTTGCATTTTTTGAAAACTTGGAAGTGTCACAACAAAAATGGGGTGCGGGCGCAACTAGTTGCGGAATATCCACTCTCGGCATTTCACTCCTATCCCCTTTTGCTTTTTTATCTCTTGCACTCTCGCTTGCCAACTTATATTCTTTTCTTCTTCGTTTGCGTTCTCTTTGGATGGTGGTCATGTTCCTCAAAGACGTACGTGCTCATGCATCGGTTGCATCCCGTGATGCCTGCTATCCTACGACACAGTCACAATTCACAAAGAGGCGGGGATCCATTCCTATGGAGGCACGCTGATCAGTACTCCCTCTGTCCTTAAATACATGTCATAGGTATAGACATAAGGTAGAATAAAATCTGTTTACATTCATCCAACCTGCGCGAGTATTTAGAGCTGGATGGAGTACTAAAATTCTTAGTATATTGAAAGATATTGATCGATGTGCACAAAGCGATATTAAGCTGCTAGACAGAAAGTGCTATTACAGTTTGGGCAATTTCTAAATAAACTTAACATCAAAGTTTCTAAAAAAATAATATAAAAATCTAGATGTAGTCAGCTATGTATGCTATGAGTGTGCAAATTTTGAATACTATGAAATTCCTCGTATTTTAGGCTTAGCAAGAAAACACAAATTGGACAATTTTAAAAAGATTTCAAAGGGGAACTATTCATACTTTCAGATTTGTCATTCTCGTCCAGTATATAATATATGATATTTCATATTAAAAATTTACATGGGAGTAGATTAAATCATTGACTACATGCTAGTATTTTTTTGAAGCTCTAATCGACTTTTTTAAATGGCTCGTGGGACCGTGTGCAAAAACGACGCACTCTACTCCTAGAGCCATTGGTGAAGGTGGTCAAAAATCTTGACACGAGCTACAGACAAACCTTGACATTTCACATATATATTTTGTAACAGAGAAGGTTCTTCAAGGGCCTAGAAGTTGTATTAATTATACTCGGTGATGATACATTTTACAGTGAGGACCTCCAGAAAATCTAGATTTATAGCCAAGTCCTCCACTTTTACAAATAAGACCGTACCACAAAGATCTGAAAAGCAATCAGGCCCATGGCCACCTTCCTCAGGTCGAAGCTTCCACACGTGGCTAGCAACTCCATCGTCTGGGACGAGACCACTTGGGATGAAGCCAGCGAAGAGCATTACACTGCTAGAGCTGAAGGGCCTTAACTTTGGCATGTCGGCTAGGAGGTTGTAGATCAGTTGATGCCAGAAAACGGTCGAAAGATCAGCTGCATACGCCAGAGCTCGAAGCGACCACCTTTCGACCATAAGAGTAAACGGCAGGATGGCCCAAGGCCATCCACGAAGCATCATCAAGGATGTTCTCCAGAAGGATAGAACAACCAAACTTCCCTATTGCACAGACCTTCGGCAAACTGCTATCCACCTCCTTTTTCCACCATCCCCTCAATGGCAAGAAAAAAAAAGTTAGAGCCAACCCCTAGATGCGAGCTTATTGGGAAGGAGCCACTACTAGGAAAAGCCTCATCAGTGGCGCACCAAAAAATGATTATGTGGCGCATGGGCGGTGCGCCACAGAATTCTCGCCACAAAAATAAGGTTTCTGCGGCGCACCGGCCCATGCGCCACAGAAAGTCTTATTTCTGTGGCGCACCGACGGTGGTGCGCCACAGAATTTTTTGTTTGAAATTCAAAAAAAATGGCGGCCAGATCTAGATCTGGGGCCGCCGATTTTTTTAATTTTTTTTTGATATTTTGCCGGAAGGTAGCCGGAGGTGGGTGGACGGCCGGAGGAGGAGGAGGAGGAGGGGGTAGTGGTGGTGGTGGTGGTGGTGGTGGAGGAGGTGGTGGTGGAGGTGGTGGTGGAGGTGGTGGAGGTGGTGGTGGTGGAGGAGGTGGTAGAGGAAGAGGAGGTGGTGGTGGAGGAGGAGAAGGTGGTCGTCGCCGGAGTAGGTGGCCGGAGTAGGAGGAGGAGGAGAAGGTGGTCGTCGTCACCGGCGTAGGTCACCGGAGTAGGAGGAGGAGGCCGGCCGGAGGAGGAGGTCGCCGGAGTAGGAGGAGGAGGGGGCCGGCCGGAGGAGATGGTGGTGGCGGAGGAGGAGGAGGAGGAGGAGGAGGAGAAGTGGAGGAGAAGTTCGCATCCAAGGAGGAGAAGTGAGGAGAACTGAGGAGAAGTGGAGGAAGTAGTGAGGAGAAGTGGAGGAGAGGAGGGCGGCAGAAATTTCAAATTTTGAACGTTAATTCTGTGGAGCATGGGCACTTGGTGCGCCACATAATTTTTTTTTTTTTTTTGTATTTTGCAGCAAAAAACCTTTAACTGGCCGTAACTTTTTACTCTTTTCGAATTTGGGATTCCAAAAATTGTCCTACCGGGAACATTTTGATATATTGTGCGTCTTTTTTCGAGTTCGTATGCAACCAGAAATCCAGTTTGATGATTTTCCCACACAATTTTGCAAAAAAAGTCGAAATTTATGTTTGTTAATTTTCAGTGGTAAAAGATGACATAATACATGGGCATCTTGATGGAATTTATTTTTTCAAAATTCTATCTATTTCTTTCATTTTTTACAGAGGTAAAAAAGGCGATCCACGGGGGGGGGGGGGGAGTTGCGTGGGGAGCCAAAAAAAACTTCAGTTATATGCGCCACAGAAATGTGTAGTTTCTGTGGCGCACCATCCCACGTGCGCCACAGAAAGTCTTAATTCAGTGGCGCACCAGAACCAGTGCGCCACTGAATGTCTAATTTGTGTGGCGCACGTGGTCCTGTGCGCCACAGAAATAGTGAAACCAATGATTGGGGCTGGGCCCACCTCATTTCTGTGGCGCATGGAGTGTTGGTGCGCCACAAAAATAAGCTATTTCTGTGGCGCACCGTACCTGGTGCGCCACAAAATAACTTTCTGTGGCGCATTTTTAGTGGTGCGTCACATAACTAAGCTCCACCTATAAGCGTTTTCCTACTAGTGAGCTCTGGTCAGATTCGCCTCCCACCTTCATCCACAATGGATTCCAATGAAGGTATCGAATCCTCCGCGTCCCAACAGTGCTCATCGGCACTAGGAGCAAGCTCGAGGATGGCATTTCGCCAAAACGCCACATGGGCAAAACTAACCTAGACCTAACCCTAGACCACCTAAATCTACTACTACATTGTTCAACCCTAGCTATGCATCCACATCGTCGCCGACACGATGTGACAGGAAGGAAGTGGAGTGATGTGTGCTTGCTATTGAGTTTTTTTTCGAAATGGGGAGTAGAATCCCGGCTTCTGCATCATGATGATGCACGTGGCCTTTTCTTAAGAAGTTACGAGTACACAAAGTTTAGACCATCTCAATCATCGTCGAGTATTGATACAAGAATCAACCAGCGAAAGAAACAAAACAAAAAAGACTACACATCAATGCAGCCGCCTAGTGTGCCGCCAACCAGCCTGACACAAGATATCCTGAGCAACCGTATGGAGCCGTGTGCAGTGATACGTCTCCGACGTATCGATAATTTCTTATGTTCCATGCCACATTATTGATGATATCTACATGTTTTGTACACATTTCATGTCATATTTATGCGTTTTCTGGAACTAACCTATTGACGAGATGCCGAAAGGCCAGTTGATGTTTTCTGCTGTTTTTGGTTTCGGAAATCCTAGTAACGAAATATTCTCGGAATTGGACGAAATCAACGCCCGGGTTCCTATTTTGCCCGGAGTATCCGTAACACACGAGAACCGCCGGAGAGGGGGCACGAGCCCACCAAACCCTAGGCCGGCGCGGCCAAGGGGGGGCCCGCGCCCCCCTATAGTGTCGGCGCCCCTTCGACCTTCTGACGCCGCCTCTTCGCCTATATAAAGCCCCTGGACCTAAAACTTCGATACGGAGAGCCACGGTACGAGAAACCTTCCAGAGCCGCCTCCATCGCGAAGCCAAGATCTGGGGGACAGGAGTCTCTGTTCCGGCACACCGCCGGGATGGGGAAGTGCCCCCGGAAGGCTCCTCCATCGACACCACCGCCATCTTCATCAACGATGCTGTCTCCCATGAGGAGGGAGTAGTTCTCCATCGAGGCTCGGGGCTGTACTGGTAGCTATGTGGTTCATCTCTCTCCTATGTGCTTCAATACAATAATCTCATGAGCTGCCTTACATGATTGAGATTCATATGATGATGCTTGTAATCTAGATGTCATTATGCTAGTCAAGTGGGTTTTACTTATGTGATCTCCGGAGACTCCTTGTCCCACGTGTGTAAAGGTGACGAGTGTGTGCACTCGTGTGGGTCTCTTAGGCTATATTTCACGTAATACTTATTCACCGTTATGAATGGCATAGTGAAGTGCTTATTTATATCCCTTTATGATTGCAATGTGTTTTGTATCACAATTTATCCATGTGCTACTCTAGTGATGTTATTAAAGTAGTTTATTCCTCCCGCACGGTGTAATGGTGACAGGTGTGTGCATCCGTGTTAGTACTTGGCGTAGGCTATGATTATGATCTCTTGTAGATTATGAAGTTAACTATTGCTATGATGGTATTGATGTGATCTATTCCTCCTACATGGTGTGAAGGTGACACAGTGTGCATGCTATGTTAGTACTTGGTTTAGTCGTGTTGATCTTTCATGCACTCTAAGGTTATTTAAATATGAACATTGAATTGTGGAGCTTGTTAACTCCGGCATTGAGGGTTCGTGTAATCCTACACAATGGTGTTCATCATCCAACAAAAGAGTGTAGAGCATGCATCTATCTATTATGTTATGTGATCAAAGTTGAGAGTGTCCACTAGTGAAAGTCTATTCCCTAGGCCTTGTTCCTAAATACTGCTATCGCTGCTTGTTTACTCGTTTTTACTGCGTTACTACTCGCTGCGTTACTACCGCTTGTTTACTCGTCCCGGGCAAAGCACTTTTCCGGTGCCGTTGCCACTTGCTCATACTTATTTATACCACCTGTATTTCACTATCTCTTCGCCGAACTAGTGCACCTATTAGGTGTGTTGGGGACACAAGAGACTTCTTGCTTTGTGGTTGCAGGGTTGCATGAGAGGGATGTCTTTGACCTCTTCCTCCCTGAGATCGATAAACCTTGGGTGATCCACTTAAGGGAAACTTGCTGCTGTTCTACAAACCTCTCGCTCTTGGAGGCCCAACACTGTCTACAAGAATAGAAGCACCCGTAGACATCAAGCTATTTTCCGGCGCCGTTGCCGGGGAGGAAAGGTAAAAGGCACTCATACTCCGGTCCCGTGTAAAGTACTTTTCCGTTGCCGTTGTGTGTGTGCTCGAAGCTATTTCCTTTAGATCCTGCAATTGCATCTTTTTGTTTCTTGTTTACACTAGTTAGGCATAATGGACAACAATGAGGTTCTTATTCTATTTCCTGATTTAAGACATGGATGGTTTGATGCGAAAATTAAAAAACCTATGGAACCTTATTTGCATGCTGGTAGTAATATTAGTATGAACGCTTTGAACACCATTGTTGATAATAATATAGAAAGTTCTAAGCTTGGGGAAGCTGGTTTTCATGATCTTTTTAGTCCCCCAAGAATTGAGGAGAAAATTTTCTTTGATGATACTTTGCCTCCTATTTATGATGATAATAATGATACTGGTCTTTTAGTACCGCCTGTTATGGAGGATAAATTTGATTATGATTACAACATGCCTCCTATATTTGATGATGAGAATAATAATGATAGCTACTTTGTTGAATTTGCTCCCACTACAACTAATAAAATTGATTATGCTTATGTGGAGAGTAATAATTTTATGCATGAGACTCATGATAAGAATGCTTTATGTGATAGTTATATTGTTGAGTTTGCTCATGTTGCTACTGAAAGTTATTATGAGAGAGGAAAATATGGTTGTAGAAATTTTCATGTTACTAAAACACCTCTCTATGTGCTGAAATTTTTGAAGCTACACTTGTTTTATCTTCCTATGCTTGTCACTTTGCTCTTCATGAACTTGTTTATTTACAAGAATCCTATGCATAGGAAGCATGTTAGACTTAAATTTGTTTTGAATTTGCCTCTTGATGCTCTCTTTTGCTTCAACTACTATTTCTTGCGAGTGCATCATTAAAACTGCTGAGCCCATCTTAATGGCTATAAAGAAAGAACTTCTTGGGAGATAACCCATGTGTTATTTTGCTACAGTACTTTGTTTTATATTTGTGTCTTGGAAATTGTTTACTACTGTAGCAACCTCTCCTTATCTTAGTTTTGTGTTTTGTTGTGCCAAGTAAAGTCTTTGATAGTAAAGTGAATACTAGATTTGGATTACTGCGCGAGTTACTGCATTTCTTTGCTTGTCACGAATTTCGACCTGCCTCCCTGTAGGTAGCTTAGAAAATTAAGCCAATTTACGTGCGTGATCCTCAGATATGTACGCAACTTTCATTCAATTTGGGCATTTTCATTTGATCAAGTCTGGTGCCTCAAAAAAATTCATCTTTACGGACTGTTCTGTTTTGACAGATTCTGCCTTTTATTTCGCATTGCCTCTTTTGCTATGGTGGATGAATTTCTTTGTTCCATTAACTTCCAGTAGCTTTGAGCAATGTCCAGAAGTGTTAAGAATGATTGTGTCACCTCTGAACATGTAAATTTTTGATTAGGCACTAACCGTCTAATGAGTTTGTTTCGAGTTTGGTGTGGAGGAAGTTTTCAAGGGTCAAGAGAGGAGGATGATATACTATGATCAAGAAGAGTGAAAAGTCTAAGCTTGGGGATGCCCCGGTGGTTCACCCCTGCATATTTTAAGAAGACTCAAGCGTCTAAGCTTGGGGATGCCCAAGGCATCCCCTTCTTCATCGACAAATTATCGGGTTCCTTCTCTTGAAACTATATTTTTATTCGGTCACATCTTATGTACTTTACTTGGAGCGTCTCGTGTGCTTTTGTTTGTGTTTTTGTTTGAATAAATGCTTGTGTGGGAGAGAGACATGCTCCGCTGGTTCGTATGAACACATGTGTTCTTAGCTTTTAATGTTCATGGCGAAGGTTGAAACTGCTTCGTTCATTCTTATATGGTTGGAAACGGAAAATGCTACATGTAGTAATTGGTAAAATGTCTTGGATAATGTGATACTTGGCAATTGTTGTGCTCATGTTTAAGCTCTTGCATCATATACTTAGCACCTATTAATGAAGAAATACATAGAGCTTGCTAAAATTTGGTTTGCATAATTGGTCTCTCTAAAGTCTAGATAATTTCTAGTATTGAGTTTGAACAACAAGGAAGACGGTGTAGAGTCTTATAATGTTTACAATATGTCTTTTATGTGAGTTTTGCTGCACCGGTTCATCCTTGTGTTTGTTTCAAATAAATCTTGCTAGCCTAAGCCTTGTATCGAGAGGGAATACTTCTCATGCATCCAAAATCCTCGAGCCAACCACTATGTCATTTGTGTCCACCATACCTACCTACTACATGGTATTTCTCCCCCATTCCAAAGTAAATTGCTTGAGTGCTACCTTTAAAATTTTCATTCTTTACCTTTGCAATATATAGCTCATGGGACAAATATCTTAAAAACTATTGTGGTATTGAATATGTACTTATGCACTTTATCTCTTATTAAGTTGCTTGTTGTGCGATAACCATGTTTCTGGGGACGCCATCAATTATTCTTTGTTGAATATCATGTGAGTTGCTATGCATGTCCGTCTTGTCTGAAGTAAGAGAGATCTACCACCTTAATTGTTGGAGCATACATATTGTTAGAGAAGAACATTGGGCCGCTAACTAAAGCCATGAATCATGGTGGAAGTTTCAGTTTTGGACATATATCCTCAATCTCATATGAGAACACTAATTGTTGCCACATGCTTATGCATTAAAGAGGAGTCCATTATCTCGTTGTCCATGTTGTCCCGGTATGGATGTCTAAATTGAGAATAATCAAAAGCGAGAAATCCAAAATGCGAGCTTTCTCCTTAGACCTTTGTACAGGCGGCATGGAGGTACCCCATTGTGACACTGGGTTAAAACATGTGTATTGCGATGATCTGGTAGTCCAAGCTAATTAGGACAAGGTGCGGGCACTATTAGTATACTATGCATAAGGCTTGCAACTTGTAAGATATAATTTACATAACTCATATGCTTTATTACTACCGTTGACAAAATTGTTTCATGTTTTCAAAATAAAAGCTCTAGCACAAATATAGCAATCGATGCTTTCCTCTTTGAAGGACCTTTCTTTTACTTTTATGTTGAGTCAGTTCACCTATTTCTCTCCACCTCAAGAAGCAAACACTTGTGTGAACTCGTGCATTGATTCCTACATACTTGCATATTGCACTTGTTATATTACTCTATGTTGACAATTATCCATGAGATATACATGTTACAAGTTGAAAGCAACCGCTGAAACTTAATCTTCCTTTGTGTTGCTTCAATACCTTTACTTTGATTTATTGCTTTATGAGTTAACTCTTATACAAGACTTATTGATGCTTGTCTTTAAGTACTATTCATGAAAAGTCTTTGCTTTATGATTCAGTTGTTTACTCATGTCATTACCATTGTTTTGATCGCTGCATTCATTACATATGCTTACAATAGTATGATCAAGGTTATGATGGCATGTCACTTCAGAAATTATCTTTGTTATCGTTTACTCGCTCGGGACGAGCAGAACTAAGCTTAGGGATGCTGATACGTCTCCGACGTATCGATAATTTCTTATGTTCCATGCCACATTATTGATGATATCTACATGTTTTGTACACATTTTATATCATATTTATGCGTTTTCTGGAACTAACCTATTGACGAGATGCCGAAAGGCCAGTTGCTGTTTTCTGCTGTTTTTGGTTTCAGAAATCCTAGTAACGAAATATTCTCGGAATTTTACGAAATCAACGCCCAGGTTCCTATTTTGCCCGGAAGCATCCAGAACACACGAGAACCGCCAGAGAGGGGGCACAGGCCCACCAAACCCTAGGCCGGCGCACCCAAGGGGGGGCCGCGCCCCCCTATAGTGTCGGCGCCCCTTCGACCTTCTGACGCCGCCTCTTCGCCTATATAAAGCCCCTGGACCTAAAACTTCGATACGGAGAGCCACGGTACGAGAAACCTTCCAGTGCCGCCGCCATCGCGAAGCCAAGATCTGGGGGACATGAGTCTCTGTTCCGGCACGCCGCCGGGACGGGGAAGTGCCCCCGGAAGGCTCCTCCATCGACACCACCGCCATCTTCATCAACGCTGCTATCTCCCATGAGGAGGGAGTAGTTCTCCATCGAGGCTCGGGGCTGTACTGGTAGCTATGTGGTTCATCTCTCTCCTATGTGCTTCAATACAATAATCTCATGAGCTGCCTTACATGATTGAGATTCATATGATGATGCTTGTAATCTAGATGTCATTATGCTAGTCAAGTGGGTTTTACTTATGTGATCTCCGGAGACTCCTTGTCCCACGTGTGTAAAGGTGACAGTGTGTGCACCGTGTGGGTCTCTTAGGCTATATTTCACAGAATACTTATTCACTATTATGAATGGCATAGTGAAGTGCTTATTTATATCCCTTTATGATTGCAATGTGTTTTGTATCACAATTTATCCATGTGCTACTCTAGTGATGTTATTAAAGTAGTTTATTCCTCCCGCACGGTGTAATGGTGACAAAGTGTGTGCATCCGTGTTAGTACTTGGCGTAGGCTATGATTATGATCTCTTGTAGATTATGAAGTTAACTATTGCTATGATGGTATTGATGTGATCTATTCCTCCTACATGGTGTGAAGGTGACAGTGTGCATGCTATGTTAGTACTTGGTTTAGTCGTGTTGATCTTTCATGCACTCTAAGGTTATTTAAATATGAACATTGAATTGTGGAGCTTGTTAACTCCGGCATTGAGGGTTCGTGTAATCCTACGCAATGGTGTTCATCATCCAACAAAAGAGTGTAGAGCATGCATCTATCTATTCTGTTATGTGATCAAAGTTGAGAGTGTCCACTAGTGAAAGTCTATTCCCTAGGCCTTGTTCCTAAATATCGCTATCGCTGCTTGTTTACTCGTTTCTATCGCGTTACTACTCGTTGCGTTACTACTGCTTGTTTACTCGTCCCGGGCAAAGCACTTTTCCGGTGCCGTTGCCACTGCTCATACTTATTTATACCACCTGTATTTCACTATCTCTTCGCCGAACTAGTGCACCTATTAGGTGTGTTGGGGACACAAGAGACTTCTTGCTTTGTGGTTGCAGTGGTTGCATGAGAGGGATGTCTTTGACCTCTTCCTCCCTGAGATCGATAAACCTTGGGTGATCCACTTAAGGGAAACTTGCTGCTGTTCTACAAACCTCTGCTCTTGGAGGCCCAACACTGTCTACAAGAATAGAAGCACCCGTAGACATCATGCAGCCAGTAACCATAGCATCCCGCTGCCCCTCCGGTGACAGTAGAGCCCACAATTGAACCCAATGTGCCACCATAAGTATAACCTGCAAAAAGTGAAAATATTATTTTTTGTTAAAAGTAATATCATTTCTCGCCCTCCATATAGATCAACATAAGGCAGACACTCCAATACGAATGAATGCTTTAGATTGTCTATCACCTCCATTTAACCAGTTATCAAACATATTCGTAATATTGGTTGGAGGTGGAAGATCAAAAGTGAAAGTGACTATACACCAAATTAGTTTAGCCAAAGGACAGGTTATGAATAGATGTTTAATAGTCTCCCGCTCTCCGCAAAACACACACTTTGTACACCCATTCCATCGACGTTTAGCTAAATTATCTTTAGTAAGAAAAACCTTATTATTTAGAAACCACATAAAAAATATAATCTTAAGTGGGACTTTAACTTTCCATAAGTATTTTCGCAAGAAAGGAGTGTGGTCATTCATAAGATCTTCATACATAGATTTCACCGTAAACAAGCCATTATTTGTCAAACTCCAAACAAAACGATCCTTGTCCTCATTTAGTGGAACCATCATAAGTTTTTGACATAATTGCAACCACAAAATCCATTTGTTAACCACCAACAACCGTCGGAAACCAATATTCGGAGGTGTTTGAGCTAACACATGGGCTACCGTTACATTCTTGTGATGCACAATATTATATAAGGATGAATATTGATGGGCTAGTGGTACTTTTCCTAACCAAGTATCTTCCCAAAAGCGAGTATTTGCTCCATTTCTAATTTTGAAACAGCCTCTAGAAATCATCTTTAACCCCCATCAGTCCCTTCCAAAAGGGAGAGTCAGTAGGCTTGGCTGTGACCTCAGATAGGGTTTTTTGTCTTAGGTATTTATTATGTAGCAGTTCTTGGCACACCCCATCCTAATAAAGAAGTTTATAGAGCCACTTATTCAGTAAACATCTATTTTTGAGTTCGAGAACCTCAATCCCTAATCCCCCTTGATCTTTGGGTCGACAGACTATATTCCATTTTGTAAGTCTATATTTTTTCTTTTGTTCACCAGACTGCCAGAAAAATCTCGACCTATAGAAATCCAGACTTTTCCTTACCCCAATAGGTATCTCTAGAAAGGACAACATAAACATAGGTAAGCTTGTCAAAACTGAATTGATAAGAACAAGTCTATCCCCATAGGACAATAATTTGCCTTTCCAGCATCCCAATTTGCTTTCAAATCGAGTCTCCACGGGATACCAATCAGAATTTCTAAGCTTTCTATAATGGATAGGAATACCTAAGTACCGAAAAGGTAAGGAGCCAACATCACATCAAAAAAATTGCTTGTATTGATCCTCTTCCCCCTTTGCCTTACCAAAACAAAAATCTCACTTTTATGGAAATTTATTTTTAGTCCTAAGAGTTCTTCAAACAAACTTAAAATTAGTTTCACATTGACTGCTTTCGAGGGGTCATGCTCCAAAAAAAGGATTGTATCATCAGCATATTGTAATATAGAGATGCCCCCCCTCAACTAGATGAAGAATAAGGCCCCCAACTTGACCATCAGTCTTTGCTCGTTCAATTATGATGGCTAGCATATCTACTACAATATTAAAGAGCATTGGAGACAACGGATCTCCTTGCCTCAAACCTTTTTTGTCTGAAAATAATGACCAATGTCATCATTCACTTTTACACCTACACTCCCCCCTTGAACAAACTGTCGAACCATCGTACACCATTTAGGAGCAAAACTCTTCATCCTTAGAGTTTGTTGTAAAAAGGGCCATTTTACTTTATCATATGCCTTTTCAAAATCAATCTTGAATAAAATTCTATCTTTTTTCTTAGTATGTAACTCATGAATAGTTTCATGTAAAATGACCACCCCTTCTAATATATTCCTTCCTGGCATAAAGGCCGATTGTGTTGGCTTTATAACTCTTGGGGCAATCCCCGTTATACGATTTGTACCCACTTTAGTAAAAAAATGAAATACACATTTAATAAACAAATAGGTCTATATTGCTGTATTTGAACTGCATCCTCTTTCTTAGGTAATAAAGTGATGACGCCAAAATTCAGTTTGTAAAGAGGCAGATCCCCATTACTAAACTGATTGAATAGCGCCATCAAGTCGTGCTTTATCACCCCCAATTTTTTTGATAAAACTCCGCCGGGAACTCATCTGGCCCGGGAGCTTTATTATGTTCCATCTGTGATATTGCCTCAGAAACCTCTTCCTGAGAGAAGGGAGCTATCAATATCTCATTCTCAACATCTGAGATCTGAGGAATATCCTGCGTCTCTTCCTCTACTAACGAAATATTATTTGAAACCGGTGTCCCAAACAATTTCTTATAGAATTCAGTAATATAGACCTTTAGATTATCTTCACCAACAACGGTTCCTTCCTTTGTTCTAACTGAATTTTTTTCTTTTTTCGATGCTTCCCATTTGCAATCAAGTGGAAATATCACGTATTATTCCCCCCTTCTTGAATATGTTTGACTTTCGCTCTTTGAGCCCACTTAGACTCCTCTTCTCGTCTTAACTTATTTAGATTATCATTTGCGTTTTTTAGAACTTCCCTTTCCGATAAAGTCAAGATATTTGTTTCAGCTTTCACATCTAAATGGTCAATAATACCTAGTAGTCTCTCATTCTCTTTCTTATACTTCCCACTTTGATATTTAGCCCATCCTTTCAAAAACTTCCTTATGTGTCTTAATTTGTTCAACCACACATCTACTGGATTCAAACCTACCAACACCGAATTCCACTCTTTTTCAATCATATCGAAGCAACCTTCATGCCGCAGCCAATGCAACTCAAAAGAAAATTTAGGCTTATTACCCAAGTGTGTTTTCACCCCTGAATCAATAAGAATCGGTGTATGGTCGAAATCCGCCCTTGTCAATGCACGAACAGTGACTAAGGAAATTTTTTGTTCCCACAAGATGGTAGCTACAACTCTATCTAACTTCTCATACGTTGGTTCCACTCGACGACTCGCCCACGTGAACCTCCCCGATAGATTAATTTCACGCAGATTCAAATGTTCAATAATTGCATTGAAAACAAAAGGCCAACGAGCCTTAAAGTTATTATTGTTTTTTCTTCGCGCTTTTGAATAATATTGAAATTACCACCTACCAACATAGGTAATGTTTCAGTTTCACATGTTCGCACTAATTCCGCTAAAAATTCAGCTTTAAGTGCGTCCTGGGCAGCCCCTCATAGACTGGCACTAAAATCTATTCGAACCCATCTATTTTACACTTAATATGGAACTTAACACAAAAGTCCCCAGTGTTTGCTGTTGAGTAGCATTTCACATTGGTTTGGAGCTAGTTCAAGCCCTTGATAAATCTATTAGGTAGTTCGCGGGAAAAAAATACAGTTCCACCTTTCAGAACAATTATATCTCCCAACCTCAAATCCATTCAGAATCTCGACCGTGTTCCAATTAAACGAGGTGGGGGCAGCGAGAGGGAAAACATAGCATGATGGCTCTGAAACATGGTCGCGGTCGCATTGCACATTTAGAGACCAACATGATGAAAGCGACCAAACGCCATGCGAAGGTCCCTGTTCAGCACTACACAACATGGCTTCCTTTGACCTTCCCGCTCCGATTGATCCGTTCTACTCGCGTGGATATTTTTCACTATAATAATACATTGTAGCTTGTCGCGGCACGTAGGAGGCTAGCTACGTAGTGCGTGCCGTTACTGTATACGAGTAAACAGCCCGCAAACAGTACACTCACTGATAAATACTCCAACTCTCAGCTCTGAATGAAAAGACAAGACGTGAAAAGCCATATCCAAACGTACAAGTGACCAATCGATCCAGGGCACTGGTAGAAAAACAGGCTTCCGGAAAGCCCCATAAGTCGCGAAGCTACAGGAACCGCGACTAAAGGGGTCTTTAGTCGCGGTTCGTGTGGCGAACCGCGACCAAAGGCCTGGGCCCAGGGCGCACGGTGGCCAGCTGGTGCACGTGGGGGGCTTTAGTCGCGGTTGGCCAGGCCAACCGCGACTAAAGGTGCCCGAAGGCCTTTAGTCGCGGTTGGCCAGGCCAAACGGGACTAAAGCCCCTCCCCTATATATACCCATCCAGCAGCCAACACTTAGCCATTTGGAGCCATTCTCTTCACAAACTTCACAAGTGAGTGTTAGGTTTGCTTTTGGTTCCTCTTATGCACATAAGGTGTTTGATGAAATGCCTCAAGAGCATGAAACAAACATGATATGAAGTGTTGGAGCCACACTTGAGCTTTCTCATTTATTTTTTCCTCCTCGATCGCGGTTAGCAACTTGAACCTTTGATGTGTCATTGATAAAATATGCGTGTGTGTAGTTCATTGTTTAATTTATATTGTTTGTAGCTAGTTAGTTTAACAAATGCATGATGGTTAATTATATATTTTATATTATAATAATGAAGATGAATCGGCAATGGATGTACGGTAACCGACTCTCCGGCGAGTTCAGTACGGGTTTGAAAGATTTCCTCGTAGTGGCTAATGCGAACAAGCATGGGGGTTTTGTTATCTGTCCATGTGTTAACTGTAAGAATCAGAAGGGTTACTCTTCCTCAAGAGATGTTCACATGCACCTGCTTCGGCACGGTTTCATGCCAAGATATAATTGTTGGACCAAGCATGGAGAAAGAGGGGTTATAATGGAAGAAGATGAAGAAGGGGATGATTTCATCGATGAAATCTATCTTGCTCATTTCGGTGATACTTTCATGGAGGATGCTGAAGGTGAAGGGGAAGGTGAAGGGGAAGGTGAAGAAGAGGCACGTGATGATCCCGTTGATGATCTTGGTCGGACCATTGCTGATGCACGGAGACGCTGCGAAACTGAAAGGGAGAGGGAGAATTTGGATCGCATGTTAGAGGATCACAGGAAGGCGCTGTACCCCGGATGCGATGATGGTCTGAAAAAGCTGGGCTGCACTACTGGATTTGCTGAAATGGAAGGCACGAGCAGGTGTAGCTGACTCGGCATTTGAAAACTTGCTGAAAATGTTGAAGAATATGTTTCCAAAGAATAACGAGTTGCCCGCCGGTACGTACGAAGCAAAGAAGGTTGTCTGCCCTCTAGGTTTAGAGGTTACGAAGATACATGCATGCATCAACGAGCTGCATCCTCTACCGCGGTGAATACGAGAATTTGAATGAATGCCCGGTATGCACCGCATTGCGTTATAAGATCGGAGGCGATGACCCCGGTGACGATGTTGAGGGCCGGAAACCCGGGAAGAGGGTTCCCGCCAAGGTGATGTGGTATGCTCCTATAATACCACGGTTGAAACGTCTGTTCGGGAACAAAGAGCATGCCAAGTTGTTGCGATGGCACAAAGAGGACCGTAAGTCGGACGGGGAGTTGAGACACCCCGCGGATGGAACGCAATGGAGAAAGATCGACAGAGAGTTCAAAGATTTTGCAGCCGACGCAAGGAACATAAGATTTGGTCTAAGTACGGATGGCATGAATCCTTTTGGCGAGCGAGCTCCAGCCATAGCACCTGGCCCGTGACTCTATGCATCTACAACCTTCCTCCTTGGTTGTGCATGAAGCGGAAGTTCATTATGATGCCGGTGCTCATCCAAGGTCCGAAGCAACCCGGCAACGACATCGATGTGTACCTAAGGCCATTAGTTGATGAACTTTTACAGCTGTGGGGCAGACCTGGTGTCCGTGTGTGGGATGAGCACAAAGAAGAGGAATTTGACCTACGAGCGTTGCTTTTCGTAACCATCAACGATTGGCCTGCTCTTAGTAACCTTTCGGGACTTGTCAAATAAGGGATACAATGCATGCACGCACTCGCTTACATGAGACCGAAAGTGTACATTTGCCAAATTGTAAGAAGAACGTGTACCTTGGGCATCGTCGATTTCTTCCGAAAGGTCATCCAGGTAAGAAAGAAAGGCAAGCATTACAACGGCAAGGCAGATCACCGGCCGAAGCACTGCGGAACACACTTGGTGTCTGAGGTATTTGATATGGTCAAGGATTTGAAAGTCATCTTTGGAAAGGGTCCTGGCGGACAATCAATTCCGAAGGGAGCTGACGAGCACGCAACCATGTGGAAGAAGAAATCTATATTACGGGAGCTAGAATATTGGAAAGTCCTAGAAGTCCGCTCTCGCAATCGACGTGATGCACGTTACGAAGAATATTTGCGTGAACCTCCTAAGCTTCTTGGGCGTGTATGGGAAGTCAAATGATACAAAGGAAGCACGGCGGGACCGAGCAAAGTTTGAAAGACCACGATGACCGAGCATCCGGAACGGTTTCAAGGTCGTGCCGACTACGCTCCGACCAAAGAAGAGAAGGTCATCTTTTTTGAATGCCCGAGCGGTATGAAGGTCCCGTCTGGATTCTCGTCCAATATAAAGGGAATAATAAACATGGCGGAGAAAAAGTTCCAAAACCCGAAGTCTCACGACCGCCACGTGATTATGACGCAATTGCTTCCGATTGCTTTGAGGGGCTCCTACCGGAAAATGTTCGAGTAGCCATTGTGAAGCTATGTGCATTCCTCAATGCAATCTCTCAGAAGGTAATCAATCCAGAAGTTCTACCACGGTTACAGAACGATGTGATCCAATGTCTTGTCAGTTTCAAGTTGGTGTTCCCGCCATCCTTCTTCAATATTATGACGCACCTCCTGGTTCACCTAGTCGATGAGATTTCCATTCTCGGTCCCGTATTTCTACACAATATGTTCCCCTTCGAGAGGTTCATGGGAATATTAAAGAAATATGTTCGTAACCGTGCTAGGCCGGAAGGAAGCATCGCCAAGGGCTATGGAAATGAGGAGGTAATTGAGTTTTGTGTTGACTTTGTTCTCGACCTTAAGCCGATTGGTATTCCTCGATCGCGGCACGAGGGGAGACTAAGTGGAAAAGGCACGATCGGAAGGAAATCAACGATATGTATGGACGGCCATTCTCCGATCAAGCACACCACACAGTTCTGACCAATTCCAGCTTGGTGGCTCCGTACTTTGAGAAACACAAGAATATTTTACGCTCGGACAACCACCGGGAAGCCTGAATCCTGGATTAGGAAGGCCCACATGGAGACTTTCGGCGGTTGGTTGAGAAAACATTTAATGAGTGACGAACATGTTGTAGATCAGCTGTACATGTTGGCCAAGACACCATCTTCGACTATAACGACTTTCCAAGGGTACGAGATAAATGGGAATACATTTTACACGATCGCCCAAGATAAAAAGAGCACCAACCAAAACAGTGGTGTCCGCTTTGATGCGAGCAACCGAGAATGGGCAAAGGTCACATATTATGGTTACATAGAGGAGATATGGGAACTTGACTATGGACCCTCCTTTAGGGTCCCTTTGTTCCGGTGCAAATGGTTCAAGCTAACAGGAGGTGGGGTAAAGGTGGACCAGCAATACGGAATGACAATGGTGGATTTCAACAATCTTGGTTACCTTGACGAACCATTCGTCCTAGCGAAAGATGTCGCTCAGGTTTTCTATGCGAAGGACATGAGTAGCAAACCGAGGAAACGGAAAGATAAGAAAACGATCAGTACATCATGCGATGATCCAAAGCGCCACATTGTTCTTTCGGGGAAAAGAAACATCGTGGGAGTGGAGGACAAGACGGACATGTCGAGAAGATTATAATATGTTTGCTGAAATTCCGCCCTTCAAAGTGAACACCGACCCAAGCATTAAGTTAAATGATGAGGATGCTCCATGGATACGGCACAATCGTAAGCAAGCAGGGACACAAGGAAAGAAATGATGTGTAATAATTTATTGTACCAAACTTTGTTGAATGGATCATGTGAATTATATTACCCGTGATGTGTTTGGTGTCCATTTTCGAATGATTCAATTGACTCAGAGCACTGATGATACATGAAATTTGGAGTGACTAAGTCATACTCCTGCATACAGGAAATTTGGAGTGACTAAGTCATACTCCTGCATACATGAAATTTGGAGTGACTAAGTCATACTCCCGCATACGGAAATTTGGAGTGACTAAGTCATACTCCTGCATACATGAAATTTGGAGTGATTTAGTCATACTCCTGCCTAGGCGTATAATATGCATACTCGTAGTCTTCATAGCCGCCGCCGTTGTACTGGTAGTCGTTGATACGTCTCCGACGTATCGATAATTTCTTATGTTCTATGCCATATTATTGATGATACCTACATGTTTTATGCACACTTTATGTCATATTCGTGCATTTTCTGGAACTAACCTATTAACAAGATGCCGAAGTGCCGATTCTTGTTTTCTGCTGTTTTTGGTTTCGGAAATCCTAGTAACAAAATATTCTCGGAATTGGACGAAACGAAGACCCGGGGGCCTATTTCGCCACGAACCTTCCGGAAGACCGAAGAGCATACGAAGTGGGGCCACGAGGTGGCCAAACCACATGGCGGCGCGGCCAAGGGGGCCCGCGCCGCCTGTGGTGTGGGCCCTCGTCGGCCCCGACTCGCCCTTCCGCCTACTTAAAGCCTCCGTCGCGAAACCCCTGATGCAAAAAAACCACGATACGGAAAACCTTACTGAGACGCCGCCGCCGATCCCATCTCGGGGGATTCTGGAGATCTCCTCCGGCACCCTGCCGGAGAGGGGATTGATACGTCTCCAACGTATCGATAATTTCTTGTGTTCCATGCCACATTATTGATGTTATCTACATGTTATATGCACACTTTATGTCATATTCGTGCATTTTACGGAACTAACCTATTAATAAGATGCCGAAGTGCCGGTTCTCGTTTTCTGCTGTTTTTGGTTTCGAAATCCTAGTAACGAAATATTCTCGGAATCGGACGAAATCAACGCCAAAGTTCCTATTTTCATCGGAAGCATCCAGAACACCCGGGAAGGATCGGAGGGGAGCCACAGGGGCCCCACACCACACCCCGGCGCGGCCAAGGGGCGCGCCCCTAGGGTGTGGGCCCCCTTCGACCTTCCTGCGCCGCCTCTTCGCCTATAAGAAGCCCCTGGATCGAGAAAACCCTATCACGATTGACGAAACCCACGAAAACCTTCCGGAGCCGCCGCCATCGCGAAGCCAAGATGCGGGGGACAGGATCTCTGTTCCGGCACCCTGCCGGAGCGGGGAAGTGCCCCGGAAGGCTTCTCCATCGACACCGCTGCCATCTCCACCGCCATCTTCATCACCGCTGCTGCTCCCATGAGGAGGGAGTAGTTCTCCATCGAGGCTCGGGGCTGTACCGGTAGCTATGTGGTTCATCTCTCTCCTATGTGCTTCAATACAATAATCTCATGAGCTGCCTTACATGATTGAGATTCATATGATGATGCTTGTAATCTAGATGTCATTATGCTAGTCAAGTGAGTTTTACTTATGTGATCTCCGGAGACTCCTCGTCCCACGTGTGTAAAGGTGACCAGTGTGTGCACCGTGTGGGTCTCTTAGGCTAGATTTCACAGAATACTTATTCACTGTTGAATGGCATAGTGAGGTGCTTATTTATATCTCTTTATGATTGCAGCATGTTTGTATCACTACTATCTATGTGCTACTCTAGTGATTTGTTATTAAAGTAGTTTATTCCTCCTGCATGTGTGCAAAGGTGACGGTGCGTGCACCGTGTTAGTACTTGGTTTATGCTATGATCATGATCTCTTGTAGATTATGGAGTTAACTATTGCTATGATAATATTGATGTGATCTATTCCTCCTACATATGCATGAAGGTGACAGGGTGCATGCTATGCTAGTACTTGGTTTAGTCTGTTGATCTATCTTACACTAAAGGTTACTTAAACATGAGCATTATTGTGGAGCTTGTTAACTCCGGCATTGAGGGTTCGTGTAATCCTACGCAATGTGTTCATCATCCAACAAAAGTGTAGATTATGCATTTATCT